>NW_022262471.1:0-26842 GCF_002021735.2 Oncorhynchus kisutch
TAATAGAGACAGTAGATCTAGCTGTCTGTCATATTATAATAGAGACAGTAGATCTAGCTGGTCTGTCATATTATAATAGAGACAGTAGATCTAGCTGGTCTGTCATAATATAATAGAGACAGTAGATCTAGCTGGTCTGTCATAATTAATAGAGACAGTAGATCTAGCTGGTCTGTCATAATATAATAGAGACAGTAGATCTAGCTGGTCTGTCATAATAATAGAGACAGTAGATCTAGCTGGTCTGTCATAATATAATAGAGACAGTAGATCTAGCTGGTCTGTCATAATAATAGAGACAGAGACATAGATCTAGCTGGTCTGTCATAATATAATAGAGACAGTAGATCTAGCTGGTCTGTCATATATAATAGAGACAGTAGATCTAGCTGGTCTGTCATAATATAATAGAGACAGTAGATCTAGCTGGTCTGTCATAATATAATAGAGACAGTAGATCTAGCTGGTCTGTCATAATATAATAGAGACAGTAGATCTAGCTGGTCTGTCATATTATAATAGAGACAGTAGATCTAGCTGGTCTGTCATAATATAATAGAGACAGTAGATCTAGCTGGTCTGTCATAATATAATAGACAGTAGATCTAGCTGGTCTGTCATATATAATAGAGACAGTAGATCTAGCTGGTCTGTCATAATATAATAGAGACAGTAGATCTAGCTGGTCTGTCATATATAATAGAGACAGTAGATCTAGCTGGTCTGTCATAATAAGAGACAGTAGATCTAGCTGGTCTGTCATAATATAATAGAGACAGTAGATCTAGCTGGTCTGTCATAATATAATAGAGACAGTAGATCTAGCTGGTCTGTCATAATATAGAGACAGTAGATCTAGCTGGTCTGTCATAATATAATATAGACAGTAGATCTAGCTGGTCTGTCATATATATAGAGACAGTAGATCTACTGGTCTGTCTAATATATTAGAGACAGAGACAGTAGATCTAGCTGGTCTGTCATAATATAATAGAGACAGTAGATCTAGCTGGTCTGTCATAATATAGAGACAGTAGATCTAGCTGGTCTGTCATAATATAATAGAGACAGTAGATCTAGCTGGTCTGTCATAATATAATAGAGACAGTAGATCTAGCTGGTCTGTCATAATATAATAGAGACAGTAGATCTAGCTGGTCTGTCATATAATAGAGACAGTAGATCTAGCTGGTCTGTCATAATATAATAGAGACAGTAGATCTAGCTGGTCTGTCATAATATAATAGACAGTAGATCTAGCTGGTCTGTCATAATATAATAGAGACAGTAGATCTAGCTGGTCTGTCATATTATAATAGAGACAGTAGATCTAGCTGGTCTCATAAAATATAATAGAGACAGTAGATCTAGCTGGTCTGTCATATTATAATAGAGACAGTAGATCTAGCTGGTCTGTCATAATATAATAGAGACAGTAGATCTAGCTGGTCTGTCATAATATAATAGAGACAGTAGATCTAGCTGGTCTGTCATAATATAATAGAGACAGTAGATCTAGCTGGTCTGTCATAATATAATAGACAGTAGATCTAGCTGGTCTGTCATAATATAGAGACAGTAGATCTAGCTGGTCTGTCATAATATAATAGAGACAGTAGATCTAGCTGGTCTGTCATAATATAAGAGACAGTAGATCTAGCTGGTCTGTCATAATAGAGACAGTAGATCTAGCTGGTCTGTCAAAATATAATATAATAGAGACAGTAGATCTAGCTGGTCTGTCATATTATAATAGAGACAGTAGATCTAGCTGGTCTGTCATAATATAATAGAGACAGTAGATCTAGCTGGTCTGTCATAATATAATAGAGACATAGATCTAATCTAGCTGTCATAATATAATAGAGACAGTAGATCTAGCTGGTCTGTCATAATATAGAGACAGTAGATCTAGCTGGTCTGTCATAATATAATAGAGACAGTAGATCTAGCTGGTCTGTCATAATATAATAGAGACAGTAGATCTAGCTGGTCTGTCATAATATATAGAGACAGTAGATCTAGCTGGTCTGTCATAATATAATAGAGACAGTAGATCTAGCTGGTCTGTCATAATATAATAGAGACAGTAGATCTAGCTGGTCTGTCATAATATAATAGAGACAGTAGATCTAGCTGGTCTGTCATAATATAATAGAGACAGTAGATCTAGCTGGTCTGTCATATATAATAGAGACAGTAGATCTAGCTGGTCTGTCATATATAATAGAGACAGTAGATCTAGCTGGTCTGTCATAATATAATAGAGACAGTAGATCTAGCTGGTCTGTCATAATATAATAGAGACAGTAGATCTAGCTGGTCTGTCATAATATAATAGAGACAGTAGATCTAGCTGGTCTGTCATAATATAATAGAGACAGTAGATCTAGCTGGTCTGTCATAATATAATAGAGACAGTAGATCTAGCTGGTCTGTCATAATATAATAGAGACAGTAGATCTAGCTGGTCTGTCATAATATAATAGAGACAGTAGATCTAGCTGGTCTGTCATAATATAATAGACAGTAGATCTAGCTGGTCTGTCATAATATAATAGAGACAGTAGATCTAGCTGGTCTGTCATAATATAATAGAGACAGTAGATCTAGCTGGTCTGTCATAATATAATAGAGACAGTAGATCTAGCTGGTCTGTCATAATATAATAGAGACAGTAGATCTAGCTGGTCTGTCATAATATAATAGAGACAGTAGATCTAGCTGGTCTGTCATAATATAATAGAGACAGTAGATCTAGCTGGTCTGTCATAATATAATAGAGACAGTAGATCTAGCTGGTCTGTCATAATATAATAGAGACAGTAGATCTAGCTGGTCTGTCATAATATAATAGAGACAGTAGATCTAGCTGGTCTGTCATAATATAATAGAGACAGTAGATCTAGCTGGTCTGTCATAATATAATAGAGACAGTAGATCTAGCTGGTCTGTCATAATATAATAGAGACAGTAGATCTAGCTGGTCTGTCATAATATAATAGAGACAGTAGATCTAGCTGGTCTGTCATAATATAATAGAGACAGTAGATCTAGCTGGTCTGTCATAATATAATAGAGACAGTAGATCTAGCTGGTCTGTCATAATATAATAGAGACAGTAGATCTAGCTGGTCTGTCATAATATAATAGAGACAGTAGATCTAGCTGGTCTGTCATAATATAATAGAGACAGTAGATCTAGCTGGTCTGTCATAATATAATAGAGACAGTAGATCTAGCTGGTCTGTCATAATATAATAGAGACAGTAGATCTAGCTGGTCTGTCATAATATAATAGAGACAGTAGATCTAGCTGGTCTGTCATAATATAATAGAGACAGTAGATCTAGCTGGTCTGTCATAATATAATAGAGACAGTAGATCTAGCTGGTCTGTCATAATATAATAGAGACAGTAGATCTAGCTGGTCTGTCATAATATAATAGAGACAGTAGATCTAGCTGGTCTGTCATAATATAATAGAGACAGTAGATCTAGCTGGTCTGTCATAATATAATAGAGACAGTAGATCTAGCTGGTCTGTCATAATATAATAGAGACAGTAGATCTAGCTGGTCTGTCATAATATAATAGAGACAGTAGATCTAGCTGGTCTGTCATAATATAATAGAGACAGTAGATCTAGCTGGTCTGTCATAATATAATAGAGACAGTAGATCTAGCTGGTCTGTCATAATATAGAGACAGTAGATCTAGCTGGTCTGTCATAATATAATAGAGACAGTAGATCTAGCTGGTCTGTCATAATATAATAGAGACAGTAGATCTAGCTGGTCTGTCATAATATAATAGAGACAGTAGATCTAGCTGGTCTGTCATAATATAATAGAGACAGTAGATCTAGCTGGTCTGTCATAATATAATAGAGACAGTAGATCTAGCTGGTCTGTCATAATATAATAGAGACAGTAGATCTAGCTGGTCTGTCATAATATAATAGAGACAGTAGATCTAGCTGGTCTGTCATAATATAATAGAGACAGTAGATCTAGCTGGTCTGTCATAATATAATAGAGACAGTAGATCTAGCTGGTCTGTCATAATATAATAGAGACAGTAGATCTAGCTGGTCTGTCATAATATAATAGAGACAGTAGATCTAGCTGGTCTGTCATAATATAATAGAGACAGTAGATCTAGCTGGTCTGTCATAATATAATAGAGACAGTAGATCTAGCTGGTCTGTCATAATATAATAGAGACAGTAGATCTAGCTGGTCTGTCATAATATAATAGAGACAGTAGATCTAGCTGGTCTGTCATAATATAATAGAGACAGTAGATCTAGCTGGTCTGTCATAATATAATAGAGACAGTAGATCTAGCTGGTCTGTCATAATATAATAGAGACAGTAGATCTAGCTGGTCTGTCATAATATAATAGAGACAGTAGATCTAGCTGGTCTGTCATAATATAATAGAGACAGTAGATCTAGCTGGTCTGTCATAATATAATAGAGACAGTAGATCTAGCTGGTCTGTCATAATATAATAGAGACAGTAGATCTAGCTGGTCTGTCATAATATAATAGAGACAGTAGATCTAGCTGGTCTGTCATAATATAATAGAGACAGTAGATCTAGCTGGTCTGTCATAATATAATAGAGACAGTAGATCTAGCTGGTCTGTCATAATATAATAGAGACAGTAGATCTAGCTGGTCTGTCATAATATAATAGAGACAGTAGATCTAGCTGGTCTGTCATAATATAATAGAGACAGTAGATCTAGCTGGTCTGTCATAATATAATAGAGACAGTAGATCTAGCTGGTCTGTCATAATATAATAGAGACAGTAGATCTAGCTGGTCTGTCATAATATAATAGAGACAGTAGATCTAGCTGGTCTGTCATAATATAATAGAGACAGTAGATCTAGCTGGTCTGTCATAATATAATAGAGACAGTAGATCTAGCTGGTCTGTCATAATATAATAGAGACAGTAGATCTAGCTGGTCTGTCATAATATAATAGAGACAGTAGATCTAGCTGGTCTGTCATAATATAATAGAGACAGTAGATCTAGCTGGTCTGTCATAATATAATAGAGACAGTAGATCTAGCTGGTCTGTCATAATATAATAGAGACAGTAGATCTAGCTGGTCTGTCATAATATAATAGAGACAGTAGATCTAGCTGGTCTGTCATAATATAATAGAGACAGTAGATCTAGCTGGTCTGTCATAATATAATAGAGACAGTAGATCTAGCTGGTCTGTCATAATATAATAGAGACAGTAGATCTAGCTGGTCTGTCATAATATAATAGAGACAGTAGATCTAGCTGGTCTGTCATAATATAATAGAGACAGTAGATCTAGCTGGTCTGTCATAATATAATAGAGACAGTAGATCTAGCTGGTCTGTCATAATATAATAGAGACAGTAGATCTAGCTGGTCTGTCATAATATAATAGAGACAGTAGATCTAGCTGGTCTGTCATAATATAATAGAGACAGTAGATCTAGCTGGTCTGTCATAATATAATAGAGACAGTAGATCTAGCTGGTCTGTCATAATATAATAGAGACAGTAGATCTAGCTGGTCTGTCATAATATAATAGAGACAGTAGATCTAGCTGGTCTGTCATAATATAATAGAGACAGTAGATCTAGCTGGTCTGTCATAATATAATAGAGACAGTAGATCTAGCTGGTCTGTCATAATATAATAGAGACAGTAGATCTAGCTGGTCTGTCATAATATAATAGAGACAGTAGATCTAGCTGGTCTGTCATAATATAATAGAGACAGTAGATCTAGCTGGTCTGTCATAATATAATAGAGACAGTAGATCTAGCTGGTCTGTCATAATATAATAGAGACAGTAGATCTAGCTGGTCTGTCATAATATAATAGAGACAGTAGATCTAGCTGGTCTGTCATAATATAATAGAGACAGTAGATCTAGCTGGTCTGTCATAATATAATAGAGACAGTAGATCTAGCTGGTCTGTCATAATATAATAGAGACAGTAGATCTAGCTGGTCTGTCATAATATAATAGAGACAGTAGATCTAGCTGGTCTGTCATAATATAATAGAGACAGTAGATCTAGCTGGTCTGTCATAATATAATAGAGACAGTAGATCTAGCTGGTCTGTCATAATATAATAGAGACAGTAGATCTAGCTGGTCTGTCATAATATAATAGAGACAGTAGATCTAGCTGGTCTGTCATAATATAATAGAGACAGTAGATCTAGCTGGTCTGTCATAATATAATAGAGACAGTAGATCTAGCTGGTCTGTCATAATATAATAGAGACAGTAGATCTAGCTGGTCTGTCATAATATAATAGAGACAGTAGATCTAGCTGGTCTGTCATAATATAATAGAGACAGTAGATCTAGCTGGTCTGTCATAATATAATAGAGACAGTAGATCTAGCTGGTCTGTCATAATATAATAGAGACAGTAGATCTAGCTGGTCTGTCATAATATAATAGAGACAGTAGATCTAGCTGGTCTGTCATAATATAATAGAGACAGTAGATCTAGCTGGTCTGTCATAATATAATAGAGACAGTAGATCTAGCTGGTCTGTCATAATATAATAGAGACAGTAGATCTAGCTGGTCTGTCATAATATAATAGAGACAGTAGATCTAGCTGGTCTGTCATAATATAATAGAGACAGTAGATCTAGCTGGTCTGTCATAATATAATAGAGACAGTAGATCTAGCTGGTCTGTCATAATATAATAGAGACAGTAGATCTAGCTGGTCTGTCATAATATAATAGAGACAGTAGATCTAGCTGGTCTGTCATAATATAATAGAGACAGTAGATCTAGCTGGTCTGTCATAATATAATAGAGACAGTAGATCTAGCTGGTCTGTCATAATATAATAGAGACAGTAGATCTAGCTGGTCTGTCATAATATAATAGAGACAGTAGATCTAGCTGGTCTGTCATAATATAATAGAGACAGTAGATCTAGCTGGTCTGTCATAATATAATAGAGACAGTAGATCTAGCTGGTCTGTCATAATATAATAGAGACAGTAGATCTAGCTGGTCTGTCATAATATAATAGAGACAGTAGATCTAGCTGGTCTGTCATAATATAATAGAGACAGTAGATCTAGCTGGTCTGTCATAATATAATAGAGACAGTAGATCTAGCTGGTCTGTCATAATATAATAGAGACAGTAGATCTAGCTGGTCTGTCATAATATAATAGAGACAGTAGATCTAGCTGGTCTGTCATAATATAATAGAGACAGTAGATCTAGCTGGTCTGTCATAATATAATAGAGACAGTAGATCTAGCTGGTCTGTCATAATATAATAGAGACAGTAGATCTAGCTGGTCTGTCATAATATAATAGAGACAGTAGATCTAGCTGGTCTGTCATAATATAATAGAGACAGTAGATCTAGCTGGTCTGTCATAATATAATAGAGACAGTAGATCTAGCTGGTCTGTCATAATATAATAGAGACAGTAGATCTAGCTGGTCTGTCATAATATAATAGAGACAGTAGATCTAGCTGGTCTGTCATAATATAATAGAGACAGTAGATCTAGCTGGTCTGTCATAATATAATAGAGACAGTAGATCTAGCTGGTCTGTCATAATATAATAGAGACAGTAGATCTAGCTGGTCTGTCATAATATAATAGAGACAGTAGATCTAGCTGGTCTGTCATAATATAATAGAGACAGTAGATCTAGCTGGTCTGTCATAATATAATAGAGACAGTAGATCTAGCTGGTCTGTCATAATATAATAGAGACAGTAGATCTAGCTGGTCTGTCATAATATAATAGAGACAGTAGATCTAGCTGGTCTGTCATAATATAATAGAGACAGTAGATCTAGCTGGTCTGTCATAATATAATAGAGACAGTAGATCTAGCTGGTCTGTCATAATATAATAGAGACAGTAGATCTAGCTGGTCTGTCATAATATAATAGAGACAGTAGATCTAGCTGGTCTGTCATAATATAATAGAGACAGTAGATCTAGCTGGTCTGTCATAATATAATAGAGACAGTAGATCTAGCTGGTCTGTCATAATATAATAGAGACAGTAGATCTAGCTGGTCTGTCATAATATAATAGAGACAGTAGATCTAGCTGGTCTGTCATAATATAATAGAGACAGTAGATCTAGCTGGTCTGTCATAATATAATAGAGACAGTAGATCTAGCTGGTCTGTCATAATATAATAGAGACAGTAGATCTAGCTGGTCTGTCATAATATAATAGAGACAGTAGATCTAGCTGGTCTGTCATAATATAATAGAGACAGTAGATCTAGCTGGTCTGTCATAATATAATAGAGACAGTAGATCTAGCTGGTCTGTCATAATATAATAGAGACAGTAGATCTAGCTGGTCTGTCATAATATAATAGAGACAGTAGATCTAGCTGGTCTGTCATAATATAATAGAGACAGTAGATCTAGCTGGTCTGTCATAATATAATAGAGACAGTAGATCTAGCTGGTCTGTCATAATATAATAGAGACAGTAGATCTAGCTGGTCTGTCATAATATAATAGAGACAGTAGATCTAGCTGGTCTGTCATAATATAATAGAGACAGTAGATCTAGCTGGTCTGTCATAATATAATAGAGACAGTAGATCTAGCTGGTCTGTCATAATATAATAGAGACAGTAGATCTAGCTGGTCTGTCATAATATAATAGAGACAGTAGATCTAGCTGGTCTGTCATAATATAATAGAGACAGTAGATCTAGCTGGTCTGTCATAATATAATAGAGACAGTAGATCTAGCTGGTCTGTCATAATATAATAGAGACAGTAGATCTAGCTGGTCTGTCATAATATAATAGAGACAGTAGATCTAGCTGGTCTGTCATAATATAATAGAGACAGTAGATCTAGCTGGTCTGTCATAATATAATAGAGACAGTAGATCTAGCTGGTCTGTCATAATATAATAGAGACAGTAGATCTAGCTGGTCTGTCATAATATAATAGAGACAGTAGATCTAGCTGGTCTGTCATAATATAATAGAGACAGTAGATCTAGCTGGTCTGTCATAATATAATAGAGACAGTAGATCTAGCTGGTCTGTCATAATATAATAGAGACAGTAGATCTAGCTGGTCTGTCATAATATAATAGAGACAGTAGATCTAGCTGGTCTGTCATAATATAATAGAGACAGTAGATCTAGCTGGTCTGTCATAATATAATAGAGACAGTAGATCTAGCTGGTCTGTCATAATATAATAGAGACAGTAGATCTAGCTGGTCTGTCATAATATAATAGAGACAGTAGATCTAGCTGGTCTGTCATAATATAATAGAGACAGTAGATCTAGCTGGTCTGTCATAATATAATAGAGACAGTAGATCTAGCTGGTCTGTCATAATATAATAGAGACAGTAGATCTAGCTGGTCTGTCATAATATAATAGAGACAGTAGATCTAGCTGGTCTGTCATAATATAATAGAGACAGTAGATCTAGCTGGTCTGTCATAATATAATAGAGACAGTAGATCTAGCTGGTCTGTCATAATATAATAGAGACAGTAGATCTAGCTGGTCTGTCATAATATAATAGAGACAGTAGATCTAGCTGGTCTGTCATAATATAATAGAGACAGTAGATCTAGCTGGTCTGTCATAATATAATAGAGACAGTAGATCTAGCTGGTCTGTCATAATATAATAGAGACAGTAGATCTAGCTGGTCTGTCATAATATAATAGAGACAGTAGATCTAGCTGGTCTGTCATAATATAATAGAGACAGTAGATCTAGCTGGTCTGTCATAATATAATAGAGACAGTAGATCTAGCTGGTCTGTCATAATATAATAGAGACAGTAGATCTAGCTGGTCTGTCATAATATAATAGAGACAGTAGATCTAGCTGGTCTGTCATAATATAATAGAGACAGTAGATCTAGCTGGTCTGTCATAATATAATAGAGACAGTAGATCTAGCTGGTCTGTCATAATATAATAGAGACAGTAGATCTAGCTGGTCTGTCATAATATAATAGAGACAGTAGATCTAGCTGGTCTGTCATAATATAATAGAGACAGTAGATCTAGCTGGTCTGTCATAATATAATAGAGACAGTAGATCTAGCTGGTCTGTCATAATATAATAGAGACAGTAGATCTAGCTGGTCTGTCATAATATAATAGAGACAGTAGATCTAGCTGGTCTGTCATAATATAATAGAGACAGTAGATCTAGCTGGTCTGTCATAATATAATAGAGACAGTAGATCTAGCTGGTCTGTCATAATATAATAGAGACAGTAGATCTAGCTGGTCTGTCATAATATAATAGAGACAGTAGATCTAGCTGGTCTGTCATAATATAATAGAGACAGTAGATCTAGCTGGTCTGTCATAATATAATAGAGACAGTAGATCTAGCTGGTCTGTCATAATATAATAGAGACAGTAGATCTAGCTGGTCTGTCATAATATAATAGAGACAGTAGATCTAGCTGGTCTGTCATAATATAATAGAGACAGTAGATCTAGCTGGTCTGTCATAATATAATAGAGACAGTAGATCTAGCTGGTCTGTCATAATATAATAGAGACAGTAGATCTAGCTGGTCTGTCATAATATAATAGAGACAGTAGATCTAGCTGGTCTGTCATAATATAATAGAGACAGTAGATCTAGCTGGTCTGTCATAATATAATAGAGACAGTAGATCTAGCTGGTCTGTCATAATATAATAGAGACAGTAGATCTAGCTGGTCTGTCATAATATAATAGAGACAGTAGATCTAGCTGGTCTGTCATAATATAATAGAGACAGTAGATCTAGCTGGTCTGTCATAATATAATAGAGACAGTAGATCTAGCTGGTCTGTCATAATATAATAGAGACAGTAGATCTAGCTGGTCTGTCATAATATAATAGAGACAGTAGATCTAGCTGGTCTGTCATAATATAATAGAGACAGTAGATCTAGCTGGTCTGTCATAATATAATAGAGACAGTAGATCTAGCTGGTCTGTCATAATATAATAGAGACAGTAGATCTAGCTGGTCTGTCATAATATAATAGAGACAGTAGATCTAGCTGGTCTGTCATAATATAATAGAGACAGTAGATCTAGCTGGTCTGTCATAATATAATAGAGACAGTAGATCTAGCTGGTCTGTCATAATATAATAGAGACAGTAGATCTAGCTGGTCTGTCATAATATAATAGAGACAGTAGATCTAGCTGGTCTGTCATAATATAATAGAGACAGTAGATCTAGCTGGTCTGTCATAATATAATAGAGACAGTAGATCTAGCTGGTCTGTCATAATATAATAGAGACAGTAGATCTAGCTGGTCTGTCATAATATAATAGAGACAGTAGATCTAGCTGGTCTGTCATAATATAATAGAGACAGTAGATCTAGCTGGTCTGTCATAATATAATAGAGACAGTAGATCTAGCTGGTCTGTCATAATATAATAGAGACAGTAGATCTAGCTGGTCTGTCATAATATAATAGAGACAGTAGATCTAGCTGGTCTGTCATAATATAATAGAGACAGTAGATCTAGCTGGTCTGTCATAATATAATAGAGACAGTAGATCTAGCTGGTCTGTCATAATATAATAGAGACAGTAGATCTAGCTGGTCTGTCATAATATAATAGAGACAGTAGATCTAGCTGGTCTGTCATAATATAATAGAGACAGTAGATCTAGCTGGTCTGTCATAATATAATAGAGACAGTAGATCTAGCTGGTCTGTCATAATATAATAGAGACAGTAGATCTAGCTGGTCTGTCATAATATAATAGAGACAGTAGATCTAGCTGGTCTGTCATAATATAATAGAGACAGTAGATCTAGCTGGTCTGTCATAATATAATAGAGACAGTAGATCTAGCTGGTCTGTCATAATATAATAGAGACAGTAGATCTAGCTGGTCTGTCATAATATAATAGAGACAGTAGATCTAGCTGGTCTGTCATAATATAATAGAGACAGTAGATCTAGCTGGTCTGTCATAATATAATAGAGACAGTAGATCTAGCTGGTCTGTCATAATATAATAGAGACAGTAGATCTAGCTGGTCTGTCATAATATAATAGAGACAGTAGATCTAGCTGGTCTGTCATAATATAATAGAGACAGTAGATCTAGCTGGTCTGTCATAATATAATAGAGACAGTAGATCTAGCTGGTCTGTCATAATATAATAGAGACAGTAGATCTAGCTGGTCTGTCATAATATAATAGAGACAGTAGATCTAGCTGGTCTGTCATAATATAATAGAGACAGTAGATCTAGCTGGTCTGTCATAATATAATAGAGACAGTAGATCTAGCTGGTCTGTCATAATATAATAGAGACAGTAGATCTAGCTGGTCTGTCATAATATAATAGAGACAGTAGATCTAGCTGGTCTGTCATAATATAATAGAGACAGTAGATCTAGCTGGTCTGTCATAATATAATAGAGACAGTAGATCTAGCTGGTCTGTCATAATATAATAGAGACAGTAGATCTAGCTGGTCTGTCATAATATAATAGAGACAGTAGATCTAGCTGGTCTGTCATAATATAATAGAGACAGTAGATCTAGCTGGTCTGTCATAATATAATAGAGACAGTAGATCTAGCTGGTCTGTCATAATATAATAGAGACAGTAGATCTAGCTGGTCTGTCATAATATAATAGAGACAGTAGATCTAGCTGGTCTGTCATAATATAATAGAGACAGTAGATCTAGCTGGTCTGTCATAATATAATAGAGACAGTAGATCTAGCTGGTCTGTCATAATATAATAGAGACAGTAGATCTAGCTGGTCTGTCATAATATAATAGAGACAGTAGATCTAGCTGGTCTGTCATAATATAATAGAGACAGTAGATCTAGCTGGTCTGTCATAATATAATAGAGACAGTAGATCTAGCTGGTCTGTCATAATATAATAGAGACAGTAGATCTAGCTGGTCTGTCATAATATAATAGAGACAGTAGATCTAGCTGGTCTGTCATAATATAATAGAGACAGTAGATCTAGCTGGTCTGTCATAATATAATAGAGACAGTAGATCTAGCTGGTCTGTCATAATATAATAGAGACAGTAGATCTAGCTGGTCTGTCATAATATAATAGAGACAGTAGATCTAGCTGGTCTGTCATAATATAATAGAGACAGTAGATCTAGCTGGTCTGTCATAATATAATAGAGACAGTAGATCTAGCTGGTCTGTCATAATATAATAGAGACAGTAGATCTAGCTGGTCTGTCATAATATAATAGAGACAGTAGATCTAGCTGGTCTGTCATAATATAATAGAGACAGTAGATCTAGCTGGTCTGTCATAATATAATAGAGACAGTAGATCTAGCTGGTCTGTCATAATATAATAGAGACAGTAGATCTAGCTGGTCTGTCATAATATAATAGAGACAGTAGATCTAGCTGGTCTGTCATAATATAATAGAGACAGTAGATCTAGCTGGTCTGTCATAATATAATAGAGACAGTAGATCTAGCTGGTCTGTCATAATATAATAGAGACAGTAGATCTAGCTGGTCTGTCATAATATAATAGAGACAGTAGATCTAGCTGGTCTGTCATAATATAATAGAGACAGTAGATCTAGCTGGTCTGTCATAATATAATAGAGACAGTAGATCTAGCTGGTCTGTCATAATATAATAGAGACAGTAGATCTAGCTGGTCTGTCATAATATAATAGAGACAGTAGATCTAGCTGGTCTGTCATAATATAATAGAGACAGTAGATCTAGCTGGTCTGTCATAATATAATAGAGACAGTAGATCTAGCTGGTCTGTCATAATATAATAGAGACAGTAGATCTAGCTGGTCTGTCATAATATAATAGAGACAGTAGATCTAGCTGGTCTGTCATAATATAATAGAGACAGTAGATCTAGCTGGTCTGTCATAATATAATAGAGACAGTAGATCTAGCTGGTCTGTCATAATATAATAGAGACAGTAGATCTAGCTGGTCTGTCATAATATAATAGAGACAGTAGATCTAGCTGGTCTGTCATAATATAATAGAGACAGTAGATCTAGCTGGTCTGTCATAATATAATAGAGACAGTAGATCTAGCTGGTCTGTCATAATATAATAGAGACAGTAGATCTAGCTGGTCTGTCATAATATAATAGAGACAGTAGATCTAGCTGGTCTGTCATAATATAATAGAGACAGTAGATCTAGCTGGTCTGTCATAATATAATAGAGACAGTAGATCTAGCTGGTCTGTCATAATATAATAGAGACAGTAGATCTAGCTGGTCTGTCATAATATAATAGAGACAGTAGATCTAGCTGGTCTGTCATAATATAATAGAGACAGTAGATCTAGCTGGTCTGTCATAATATAATAGAGACAGTAGATCTAGCTGGTCTGTCATAATATAATAGAGACAGTAGATCTAGCTGGTCTGTCATAATATAATAGAGACAGTAGATCTAGCTGGTCTGTCATAATATAATAGAGACAGTAGATCTAGCTGGTCTGTCATAATATAATAGAGACAGTAGATCTAGCTGGTCTGTCATAATATAATAGAGACAGTAGATCTAGCTGGTCTGTCATAATATAATAGAGACAGTAGATCTAGCTGGTCTGTCATAATATAATAGAGACAGTAGATCTAGCTGGTCTGTCATAATATAATAGAGACAGTAGATCTAGCTGGTCTGTCATAATATAATAGAGACAGTAGATCTAGCTGGTCTGTCATAATATAATAGAGACAGTAGATCTAGCTGGTCTGTCATAATATAATAGAGACAGTAGATCTAGCTGGTCTGTCATAATATAATAGAGACAGTAGATCTAGCTGGTCTGTCATAATATAATAGAGACAGTAGATCTAGCTGGTCTGTCATAATATAATAGAGACAGTAGATCTAGCTGGTCTGTCATAATATAATAGAGACAGTAGATCTAGCTGGTCTGTCATAATATAATAGAGACAGTAGATCTAGCTGGTCTGTCATAATATAATAGAGACAGTAGATCTAGCTGGTCTGTCATAATATAATAGAGACAGTAGATCTAGCTGGTCTGTCATAATATAATAGAGACAGTAGATCTAGCTGGTCTGTCATAATATAATAGAGACAGTAGATCTAGCTGGTCTGTCATAATATAATAGAGACAGTAGATCTAGCTGGTCTGTCATAATATAATAGAGACAGTAGATCTAGCTGGTCTGTCATAATATAATAGAGACAGTAGATCTAGCTGGTCTGTCATAATATAATAGAGACAGTAGATCTAGCTGGTCTGTCATAATATAATAGAGACAGTAGATCTAGCTGGTCTGTCATAATATAATAGAGACAGTAGATCTAGCTGGTCTGTCATAATATAATAGAGACAGTAGATCTAGCTGGTCTGTCATAATATAATAGAGACAGTAGATCTAGCTGGTCTGTCATAATATAATAGAGACAGTAGATCTAGCTGGTCTGTCATAATATAATAGAGACAGTAGATCTAGCTGGTCTGTCATAATATAATAGAGACAGTAGATCTAGCTGGTCTGTCATAATATAATAGAGACAGTAGATCTAGCTGGTCTGTCATAATATAATAGAGACAGTAGATCTAGCTGGTCTGTCATAATATAATAGAGACAGTAGATCTAGCTGGTCTGTCATAATATAATAGAGACAGTAGATCTAGCTGGTCTGTCATAATATAATAGAGACAGTAGATCTAGCTGGTCTGTCATAATATAATAGAGACAGTAGATCTAGCTGGTCTGTCATAATATAATAGAGACAGTAGATCTAGCTGGTCTGTCATAATATAATAGAGACAGTAGATCTAGCTGGTCTGTCATAATATAATAGAGACAGTAGATCTAGCTGGTCTGTCATAATATAATAGAGACAGTAGATCTAGCTGGTCTGTCATAATATAATAGAGACAGTAGATCTAGCTGGTCTGTCATAATATAATAGAGACAGTAGATCTAGCTGGTCTGTCATAATATAATAGAGACAGTAGATCTAGCTGGTCTGTCATAATATAATAGAGACAGTAGATCTAGCTGGTCTGTCATAATATAATAGAGACAGTAGATCTAGCTGGTCTGTCATAATATAATAGAGACAGTAGATCTAGCTGGTCTGTCATAATATAATAGAGACAGTAGATCTAGCTGGTCTGTCATAATATAATAGAGACAGTAGATCTAGCTGGTCTGTCATAATATAATAGAGACAGTAGATCTAGCTGGTCTGTCATAATATAATAGAGACAGTAGATCTAGCTGGTCTGTCATAATATAATAGAGACAGTAGATCTAGCTGGTCTGTCATAATATAATAGAGACAGTAGATCTAGCTGGTCTGTCATAATATAATAGAGACAGTAGATCTAGCTGGTCTGTCATAATATAATAGAGACAGTAGATCTAGCTGGTCTGTCATAATATAATAGAGACAGTAGATCTAGCTGGTCTGTCATAATATAATAGAGACAGTAGATCTAGCTGGTCTGTCATAATATAATAGAGACAGTAGATCTAGCTGGTCTGTCATAATATAATAGAGACAGTAGATCTAGCTGGTCTGTCATAATATAATAGAGACAGTAGATCTAGCTGGTCTGTCATAATATAATAGAGACAGTAGATCTAGCTGGTCTGTCATAATATAATAGAGACAGTAGATCTAGCTGGTCTGTCATAATATAATAGAGACAGTAGATCTAGCTGGTCTGTCATAATATAATAGAGACAGTAGATCTAGCTGGTCTGTCATAATATAATAGAGACAGTAGATCTAGCTGGTCTGTCATAATATAATAGAGACAGTAGATCTAGCTGGTCTGTCATAATATAATAGAGACAGTAGATCTAGCTGGTCTGTCATAATATAATAGAGACAGTAGATCTAGCTGGTCTGTCATAATATAATAGAGACAGTAGATCTAGCTGGTCTGTCATAATATAATAGAGACAGTAGATCTAGCTGGTCTGTCATAATATAATAGAGACAGTAGATCTAGCTGGTCTGTCATAATATAATAGAGACAGTAGATCTAGCTGGTCTGTCATAATATAATAGAGACAGTAGATCTAGCTGGTCTGTCATAATATAATAGAGACAGTAGATCTAGCTGGTCTGTCATAATATAATAGAGACAGTAGATCTAGCTGGTCTGTCATAATATAATAGAGACAGTAGATCTAGCTGGTCTGTCATAATATAATAGAGACAGTAGATCTAGCTGGTCTGTCATAATATAATAGAGACAGTAGATCTAGCTGGTCTGTCATAATATAATAGAGACAGTAGATCTAGCTGGTCTGTCATAATATAATAGAGACAGTAGATCTAGCTGGTCTGTCATAATATAATAGAGACAGTAGATCTAGCTGGTCTGTCATAATATAATAGAGACAGTAGATCTAGCTGGTCTGTCATAATATAATAGAGACAGTAGATCTAGCTGGTCTGTCATAATATAATAGAGACAGTAGATCTAGCTGGTCTGTCATAATATAATAGAGACAGTAGATCTAGCTGGTCTGTCATAATATAATAGAGACAGTAGATCTAGCTGGTCTGTCATAATATAATAGAGACAGTAGATCTAGCTGGTCTGTCATAATATAATAGAGACAGTAGATCTAGCTGGTCTGTCATAATATAATAGAGACAGTAGATCTAGCTGGTCTGTCATAATATAATAGAGACAGTAGATCTAGCTGGTCTGTCATAATATAATAGAGACAGTAGATCTAGCTGGTCTGTCATAATATAATAGAGACAGTAGATCTAGCTGGTCTGTCATAATATAATAGAGACAGTAGATCTAGCTGGTCTGTCATAATATAATAGAGACAGTAGATCTAGCTGGTCTGTCATAATATAATAGAGACAGTAGATCTAGCTGGTCTGTCATAATATAATAGAGACAGTAGATCTAGCTGGTCTGTCATAATATAATAGAGACAGTAGATCTAGCTGGTCTGTCATAATATAATAGAGACAGTAGATCTAGCTGGTCTGTCATAATATAATAGAGACAGTAGATCTAGCTGGTCTGTCATAATATAATAGAGACAGTAGATCTAGCTGGTCTGTCATAATATAATAGAGACAGTAGATCTAGCTGGTCTGTCATAATATAATAGAGACAGTAGATCTAGCTGGTCTGTCATAATATAATAGAGACAGTAGATCTAGCTGGTCTGTCATAATATAATAGAGACAGTAGATCTAGCTGGTCTGTCATAATATAATAGAGACAGTAGATCTAGCTGGTCTGTCATAATATAATAGAGACAGTAGATCTAGCTGGTCTGTCATAATATAATAGAGACAGTAGATCTAGCTGGTCTGTCATAATATAATAGAGACAGTAGATCTAGCTGGTCTGTCATAATATAATAGAGACAGTAGATCTAGCTGGTCTGTCATAATATAATAGAGACAGTAGATCTAGCTGGTCTGTCATAATATAATAGAGACAGTAGATCTAGCTGGTCTGTCATAATATAATAGAGACAGTAGATCTAGCTGGTCTGTCATAATATAATAGAGACAGTAGATCTAGCTGGTCTGTCATAATATAATAGAGACAGTAGATCTAGCTGGTCTGTCATAATATAATAGAGACAGTAGATCTAGCTGGTCTGTCATAATATAATAGAGACAGTAGATCTAGCTGGTCTGTCATAATATAATAGAGACAGTAGATCTAGCTGGTCTGTCATAATATAATAGAGACAGTAGATCTAGCTGGTCTGTCATAATATAATAGATCTAGCTGGTCTGTCATAATATAATAGAGACAGTAGATCTAGCTGGTCTGTCATAATATAATAGAGACAGTAGATCTAGCTGGTCTGTCATAATATAATAGAGACAGTAGATCTAGCTGGTCTGTCATAATATAATAGAGACAGTAGATCTAGCTGGTCTGTCATAATATAATAGAGACAGTAGATCTAGCTGGTCTGTCATAATATAATAGAGACAGTAGATCTAGCTGGTCTGTCATAATATAATAGAGACAGTAGATCTAGCTGGTCTGTCATAATATAATAGAGACAGTAGATCTAGCTGGTCTGTCATAATATAATAGAGACAGTAGATCTAGCTGGTCTGTCATAATATAATAGAGACAGTAGATCTAGCTGGTCTGTCATAATATAATAGAGACAGTAGATCTAGCTGGTCTGTCATAATATAATAGAGACAGTAGATCTAGCTGGTCTGTCATAATATAATAGAGACAGTAGATCTAGCTGGTCTGTCATAATATAATAGAGACAGTAGATCTAGCTGGTCTGTCATAATATAATAGAGACAGTAGATCTAGCTGGTCTGTCATAATATAATAGAGACAGTAGATCTAGCTGGTCTGTCATAATATAATAGAGACAGTAGATCTAGCTGGTCTGTCATAATATAATAGAGACAGTAGATCTAGCTGGTCTGTCATAATATAATAGAGACAGTAGATCTAGCTGGTCTGTCATAATATAATAGAGACAGTAGATCTAGCTGGTCTGTCATAATATAATAGAGACAGTAGATCTAGCTGGTCTGTCATAATATAATAGAGACAGTAGATCTAGCTGGTCTGTCATAATATAATAGAGACAGTAGATCTAGCTGGTCTGTCATAATATAATAGAGACAGTAGATCTAGCTGGTCTGTCATAATATAATAGAGACAGTAGATCTAGCTGGTCTGTCATAATATAATAGAGACAGTAGATCTAGCTGGTCTGTCATAATATAATAGAGACAGTAGATCTAGCTGGTCTGTCATAATATAATAGAGACAGTAGATCTAGCTGGTCTGTCATAATATAATAGAGACAGTAGATCTAGCTGGTCTGTCATAATATAATAGAGACAGTAGATCTAGCTGGTCTGTCATAATATAATAGAGACAGTAGATCTAGCTGGTCTGTCATAATATAATAGAGACAGTAGATCTAGCTGGTCTGTCATAATATAATAGAGACAGTAGATCTAGCTGGTCTGTCATAATATAATAGAGACAGTAGATCTAGCTGGTCTGTCATAATATAATAGAGACAGTAGATCTAGCTGGTCTGTCATAATATAATAGAGACAGTAGATCTAGCTGGTCTGTCATAATATAATAGAGACAGTAGATCTAGCTGGTCTGTCATAATATAATAGAGACAGTAGATCTAGCTGGTCTGTCATAATATAATAGAGACAGTAGATCTAGCTGGTCTGTCATAATATAATAGAGACAGTAGATCTAGCTGGTCTGTCATAATATAATAGAGACAGTAGATCTAGCTGGTCTGTCATAATATAATAGAGACAGTAGATCTAGCTGGTCTGTCATAATATAATAGAGACAGTAGATCTAGCTGGTCTGTCATAATATAATAGAGACAGTAGATCTAGCTGGTCTGTCATAATATAATAGAGACAGTAGATCTAGCTGGTCTGTCATAATATAATAGAGACAGTAGATCTAGCTGGTCTGTCATAATATAATAGAGACAGTAGATCTAGCTGGTCTGTCATAATATAATAGAGACAGTAGATCTAGCTGGTCTGTCATAATATAATAGAGACAGTAGATCTAGCTGGTCTGTCATAATATAATAGAGACAGTAGATCTAGCTGGTCTGTCATAATATAATAGAGACAGTAGATCTAGCTGGTCTGTCATAATATAATAGAGACAGTAGATCTAGCTGGTCTGTCATAATATAATAGAGACAGTAGATCTAGCTGGTCTGTCATAATATAATAGAGACAGTAGATCTAGCTGGTCTGTCATAATATAATAGAGACAGTAGATCTAGCTGGTCTGTCATAATATAATAGAGACAGTAGATCTAGCTGGTCTGTCATAATATAATAGAGACAGTAGATCTAGCTGGTCTGTCATAATATAATAGAGACAGTAGATCTAGCTGGTCTGTCATAATATAATAGAGACAGTAGATCTAGCTGGTCTGTCATAATATAATAGAGACAGTAGATCTAGCTGGTCTGTCATAATATAATAGAGACAGTAGATCTAGCTGGTCTGTCATAATATAATAGAGACAGTAGATCTAGCTGGTCTGTCATAATATAATAGAGACAGTAGATCTAGCTGGTCTGTCATAATATAATAGAGACAGTAGATCTAGCTGGTCTGTCATAATATAATAGAGACAGTAGATCTAGCTGGTCTGTCATAATATAATAGAGACAGTAGATCTAGCTGGTCTGTCATAATATAATAGAGACAGTAGATCTAGCTCTGTCAATTTATTAGGACAGCTATGATCAAATCAAATTGTATTTATATAGCCCTTCGTACATCAGCTGATATCTCAAAGTGCTGTACAGAACCCAGCCTAAAACCCCAAACAGCAAGCAATGCAGGTGTAGAAGCACGGTGGGCTAGGAAAAACTCCCTAGAAAGGCCAATACCTAGGAAGAACCTAGAGAGGAACCAGGCTATGTGGGGTGGCCAGTCCTCTTCTGGCTGTGCCGGGTGGAGATTATAACAGAACATGGTCAAGATGTTCAATGTTCATAAATGACCAGCATGGTCGAATAATAATAAGGCAGAACAGTTGAAACTAGAGCAGCAGCACAGTCAGGTGGAAGTTGAAACTGGAGCAGCAGCATGGCCAGGTAGACTGGGGACAGCAAGGAGTCATCATGTCAGGTAGTCCTGGGGCATGGTCCTAGGGCTCAGGTCAGTTGAAACTGGAACAGCAGCATGGCCAGGTGGACTGGGGACAGCAAGGAGTCATCATGTCAGGTAGTCCTGGGGCATGGTCCTAGGGCTCAGGTCCTCCGAGAGAGAGAAAGAAAGAGAGAAGGAGAGAATTAGAGAACGCACACTTAGATTCACACAGGACACCGAATAGGACAGGAGAAGTACTCCAGATATAACAAACTGACCCCAGCCCCCCGACACATAAACTACTGCAGCATAAATACTGGAGGCTGAGACAGGAGGGGTCAGGAGACACTGTGGCCCCATCCGAGGACACCCCCGGACAGGGCCAAACAGGAAGGATATAACCCCCACCCACTTTGCCAA
Source organism: Oncorhynchus kisutch (assembly GCF_002021735.2). Classification (NCBI taxonomy): domain Eukaryota; kingdom Metazoa; phylum Chordata; class Actinopteri; order Salmoniformes; family Salmonidae; genus Oncorhynchus; species Oncorhynchus kisutch. Next base: position 22,084 of record NW_022262471.1, read on the forward strand.
AGCACAGCCCCCACACCACTAGAGGGATATCTTCAACCACCAACTTACCATCCTGAGACAAGGCTGAGTATAGCCCACAAAGATCTCCGCCACGGCACAACCCAAGGGGGGGGGGGCGCCAACCCAGACAGGATGACCACAACAGTGAATCAACCCACTCAGGTGACGCACCCCCTCCAGGGACGGCATGAGAGAGCCCCAGCAAGCCAGTGACTCAGCCCCTGTAATAGGGTTAGAGGCAGAGAATCCCAGTGGAAAGAGGGGAACCGGCCAGGCAGAGACAGCAAGGGCGGTTCGTTGCTCCAGAGCCTTTCCGTTCACCTTCCCACTCCTGGGCCAGACTACACTCAATCATATGACCCACTGAAGAGATGAGTCTTCAGTAAAGACTTAAAGGTTGAGACCGAGTTTGCGTCTCTGACATGGGTAGGCAGACCGTTCCATAAAAATGGAGCTCTATAGGAGAAAGCCCTGCCTCCAGCTGTTTGCTTAGAAATTCTAGGACAATTAGGAGGCCTGCGTCTTGTGACCGTAGCGTACGTATAGGTATGTACGGCAGGACCAAATCAGAGAGATAGGTAGGAGCAAGCCCATGTAATGCTTTGTAGGTTAGCAGTAAAACCTTGAAATCAGCCCTTGCTTTGACAGGAAGCCAGTGTAGAGAGGCTAGCACTGGAGTAATATGATCACATTTTTTGGTTCTAGTCAGGATTCTAGCAGCCGTATTTAGCACTAACTGAAGTTTATTTAGTGCTTTATCCGGGTAGCCGGAAAATAGAGCATTGCAGTAGTCTAACCTAGAAGTGACAAAAGCATGGATTAATTTTTCTGCATCATTTTTGGACAGAAAGTTTCTGATTTTTGCAATGTTACGTAGATGGAAAAAAGCTGTCCTCGAAATGGTCTTGATATGTTCTTCAAAAGAGAGATCAGGGTCCAGAGTAACGCCGAGGTCCTTCACAGTTTTATTTGAGACGACTGTACAACCATTAAGATTAATTGTCAGATTCAACAGAAGATCTCTTTGTTTCTTGGGACCTAGAACAAGCATCTCTGTTTTGGTGTCCGAGTTTAATAGTAGAAAGTTTGCGAGCCAGTCCACTTCCTTATGTCTGAAACACATGCTTCTAGCGAGGGCAATTTTGGGGCTTCACCATGTTTCATTAAATGTACAGCTGTGTGTCATCCGCATAGCAGTGAAAGTTTACATTATTTTTCGGAATACACATCCCCAAGGAGGTAAAATATATAGTGAAAACAATGAGATGACAGTAGATTCTAGCTGGTCTGTCATAATATTAATAGAGACAGCAATCTCTAGCTTGGTCCTGTCATATTATAATTAGAGACAGTAGATTCTCGCTTGGTCTAGTCATAACTATCAAAGTGATAGTAGATCTAGCTGGTCATGTCATATTATATAGAGGGCAGTAGATCTAGCTGGTCTGTCATAATAAAATAGAGACAGTAGATCTAGCTGGTCTGTCATAATATTTTAGAGACAGTAGTTCTAGCTGGTCTGTCATAATATAATAGAGACAGCAATTCTAGCTGCTCTGTCATATTATAATAGAGACAGTAGATCTAGCTGGTCTGTCATAATATAATAGAGACAGTAGATCTAGCCTGGTCTGTCATAATATAATAGACAGTAGATCTAGCTGGTCTGTCATATTATAATAGAGACAGTAGATCTAGCTGGTCTGTCATAATATAATAGAGACAGTAGATCTAGCTGGTCTGTCATAATACAATAGAGACAGTAGATCTAGCTGGTCTGTCATATAACAATAGAGACAGTAGATCTGCTGGTCTGTCATAATATAATAGAGACAGTAGATCTAGCTGGTCTGTCATAATATAATAGAGACAGTAGATCTAGCTGGTCTGTCATATTATAATAGAGACAGTAGATCTAGCTGGTCTGTCATAATATAATAGAGACAGTAGATCTAGCTGGTCTATCAATAATAATAGAGACAGTAGATCTAGCTGGTCTGTCATAATATAATAGAGACAGTAGATCTAGCTGGTCTGCTCATAATATAATAGAGACAGTAAGATCTACGCTGGTCTAATCATATTATATAGAGACAGTCGACCTAGCTGGTCTGTGCATAATAAATAGAGACAGTAGATTCTAAGCTGGTCTGGTGCAATATTATCAATAGAGACAGTAGATCTACGCTGGTCTGTTCATGAATATAATAATGATAGTAGATCTAGCTGGTCTGTCATGGTACAATAGAGACAGTAGATCTAGCTGGTCTGTCATATATAATCGGAAGACAGTAACACTCCAGCTGGTGTGTTCATAGTACAATAGAGACCGTAGATCTAGCTGGTCTGTCATAAATAAAAATGAGACAGTAGATCTAGCTGGTCTGTCATAATATAATAGAGACAGTAGATCTAGCTGGTCTGTCATAATTAAATAGAGACAGTAGATCTAGCTGGTCTGTCATAATAATAAATAGCTAGCTGGTCTGTCATAATATAATAGAGACAGTAGATCTAGCTGGTCTGTCATAATATAATAGAGACAGTAGATCTAGCTGGTCTGTCATAATATAATAGAGACAGTAGATCTAGCTGGTCTGTCATAATATAATAGAGACAGTAGATCTAGCTGGTCTGTCATAATATAATAGAGACAGTAGATCTAGCTGGTCTGTCATAATATAATAGAGACAGAGATCTAGCTGGTCTGTCATAATATAATAGAGACAGTAGATCTAGCTGGTCTGTCATATTATAATAGAGACAGTAGATCTAGCTGGTCTGTCATAATATAATAGAGATAGTAGATCTAGCTGGTCTGTCATAATACAATAGAGACAGTAGATCTAGCTGGTCTGTCATAATATAATGGAGACAGTAGATCTAGCTGGTGTGTCATAATATAATAGAGACAGTAGATCTAGCTGGTCTGTCATAATATAATAGAGACAGTAGATCTAGCTGGTCTGTCATAATATAATAGAGACAGTAGATCTAGCTGGTCTGTCATAATATAATAGAGACAGTAGATCTACCTGGTCTGTCATAATATAATAGCTAGCTAGCTGGTCTGTCATAATACAATAGAGACAGTAGATCTACCTGGTCTGTCATAATATAATAGCTAGCTGGTCTGTCATAATACAATAGAGACAGTAGATCTAGCTGGTCTGTCATAATACAATAGAGACAGTAGATCTAGCCTGTCTGTCATAATATAATGAGTAGAGATCTAGCCTGTGGTCTGTCATCATATAATTAGAGACGTATGATCTAGCTGGTCTGTCATATTATCATAGAGACAGTAGATCTAGCTGGTCTATCATATTATAATAGAAGACAGTAGATCTAGCTGGTCTGTCATAATATAATAGAGACAGTAGATCTAGCTGGTCTGTCATAATATAATAGAGACAGTAGATCTAGCTGGTCTGTCATAATATAATAGAGACAGTAGATCTAGCTGTCTGTCATATATAATAGAGACAGTAGATCTAGCTGGTCTGTCATAATATAATAGAGACAGTAGATCTAGCTGGTCTGTCATAATATAATAGAGACAGTAGATCTAGCTGTCTGTCATATTATAATAGAGGAGTAGATCTAGCTGGTCTGTCATAATATAATAGAGACAGTAGATCTAGCTGGTCTGTCATATATAATAGAGACAGTAGATCTAGCTGGTCTGTCATAATACAATAGAGACAGTAGTTCTAGCTGGTCTGTCATAATATAATAGAGGCAGTAGATCTAGCTGATCTGTCATAATATAATAGAGACAGTAGATCTAGCTGGTCTATCATAATATAATAGAGACAGTAGATCTAGCTGGTCTGTCATATTATAATAGAGACAGTAGATCTAGCTGGTCTGTCATAATATAATAGTGATAGTAGATCTAGCTGGTCTGTCATAAATAAGAGACAGTAGATCTAGCTGGTCTGTCATATTATAATAGAGACAGTAGATCTAGCTGGTCTGTCATAATATAATAGTGATAGTAGATCTAGCTGGTCTGTCATAGTACAATAGAGACAGTAGATCTAGCTGGTCTGTCATAATATAATAGAGACAGTAGATCTACCTGGTATGTCATAACTACAATATAGAGACAGTAATCTAGCTGGTCTAGTCATAAATACATAGAGACAGTAGTTCTAGCTGGTCTGTCATAGTAATAAATAGAGGCAGAGATCTAGCTGGTCTGTCACTAAGTATAATAGAGACAGTAGATCTCGCTGGTCTATTCATATTCATAATAGAGACAGTAAGACCTAGCTGGTCTGTCATAATACAATAGAGACAGTAGATTACCTGGTCTGTCATATTATAATAGAGACAGTAGATCTAGCTGGTCTGTCATACAACTAATAATGATAGTAGATCTAGCTGGTCTGTGCCATGGTACAATAGAGACAGTAGATCTAGCTGGTCTGTCATATTATAATGGAGACAGTAGATCTAGCTGGTCTGTCATAGTACAATAGAGACAGTAGAATCTACGCTGGTCTGTCATAATAAAATTGGAGACAGTAGATCTAGCTGGTCTGTCATAATATAATAGAGACAGTAGATCTAGCTGGTCTGTCAAAATATAATAGAGACAGTAGATTACTGGTCTGTCATAATATAATAGCTAGCTGGTCTGTCATAATACAATAGAGACAGTAGATACCTGGTCTGTCATAATACAATAGAGACAGTAGATCTAGCCTGTCTGTCATAATATAATAGAGACAGTAGATCTAGCTGGTTGTCA
>NW_022262472.1:0-36581 GCF_002021735.2 Oncorhynchus kisutch
CCTAACACCCGCCAGTCCTACAATCTAAGCTAGATGCCCTCAATCTCACACAAATCATCAAGGAACCCACCAGGTACAACCCTAACTCTGTAAACAAGGGCACCCTCATAGACGTCATCCTGACCAACTGGCCCTCCAAATACACCTCCGCTGTCTTCAACCAGGATCTCAGCGATCACTGCCTCATTGCCTGTATCCGCTACGGAGCCGCAGTCAAACGACCACCCCTCATCACTGTCAAACGCTCCCTAAAACACTTCTGTGAGCAGGCCTTTCTAATCGACCTGGCCCGGGTATCCTGGAAGGACATTGACCTCATCCCGTCAGTTGAGGATGCCTGGTCATTCTTTAAAAGTAACTTCCTCACCATTTTAGATAAGCATGCTCCGTTCAAAAAATGCAGAACTAAGAACAGATACAGCCCTTGGTTCACCCCAGACCTGACTGCCCTCGACCAGCACAAAAACATCCTGTGGCGGACTGCAATAGCATCGAATAGTCCCCGTGATATGCAACTGTTCAGGGAAGTCCGGAACCAATACACGCAGTCAGTCAGGAAAGCTAAGGCCAGCTTCTTCAGGCAGAAGTTTGCATCCTGTAGCTCCAACTCCAAAAAGTTCTGGGACACTGTGAAGTCCATGGAGAACAAGAGCACCTCCTCCCAGCTGCCCACTGCACTGAGGCTAGGTAACACGGTCACCACTGATAAATCCATGATTATCGAAACTTCAATAAGCATTTCTCCAACGGCTGGCCATGCCTTCCGCCTGGCTACTTCAACCTCGGCCAACAGCTCCGCCCCCCCCGCAGCTCCTCGCCCAAGCCTCTCCAGGTTCTCCTTTACCCAAATCCAGATAGCAGATGTTCTGAAAGAGCTGCAAAACCTGGACCCGTACAAATCAGCTGGGCTTGACAATCTGGACCCTCTATTTCTGAAACTATCTGCCACCATTGTCGCAACCCTATTACCAGCCTGTTCAACCTCTCTTTCATCTCGTCTGAGATCCCCAAGGATTGGAAAGCTGCCGCAGTCATCCCCCTCTTCAAAGGGGGAGACACCCTGGACCCAAACTGTTACAGACCTATATCCATCCTGCCCTGCCTATCTAAGGTCTTCGAAAGCCAAGTCAACAAACAGGTCACTGACCATCTCGAATCCCACCGTACCTTCTCCGCTGTGCAATCTGGTTTCCGAGCCGGTCATGGGTGCACCTCAGCCACACTCAAGGTACTAAACGACATCATAACCGCCATCGATAAAAGACAGTACTGTGCAGCCGTCTTCATCGACCTCGCCAAGGCTTTCGACTCTGTCAATCACCATATTCTTATCGGCAGACTCAGTAGCCTCGGTTTTTTCGGATGACTGCCTTGCCTGGTTCACCAATTACTTTGCAGACAGAGTTCAGTGTGTCAAATCGGAGGGCATGCTGTCCGGTCCTCTGGCAGTCTCTATGGGGGTGCCACAGGGTTCAATTCTCGGGCCGACTCTTTTCTCTGTGTATATCAATGATGTTGCTCTTGCTGCGGGCGATTCCCTGATCCACCTCTACGCAGACGACACCATTCTATATACTTTCGGCCCGTCTTTGGACACTGTGCTATCTAACCTCCAAACAAGCTTCAATGCCATACAACACTCCTTCCGTGGCCTCCAACTGCTCTTAAACGCTAGTAAGACCAAATGCATGCTTTTCAACCGGTCGCTGCCTGCACCTGCATGCCCGACTAGCATCACCACCCTGGATGGTTCCGACCTAGAATATGTGGACGTCTATAAGTACCTAGGTGTCTGGCTAGACTGCAAACTCTCCTTCCAGACTCATATCAAACATCTCCAATCGAAAATCAAATCAAGAGTCGGCTTTCTATTCCGCAACAAAGCCTCCTTCACTCAAGCCGCCAAGCTTACCCTAGTAAAACTGACTATCCTACCGATCCTCGACTTCGGCGATGTCATCTACAAAATGGCTTCCAACACTCTACTCAGCAAACTGGATGCAGTCTATCACAGTGCCATCCGTTTTGTCACTAAAGCACCTTATACTACCCACCACTGCGACTTGTATGCTCTAGTCGGCTGGCCCTCGCTACATATTCGTCGCCAGACCCACTGGCTCCAGGTCATCTACAAGTCTATGCTAGGTAAAGCTCCGCCTTATCTCAGCTCACTGGTCACGATGGCAACACCCATCCGTAGCACGCGCTCCAGCAGGTGTATCTCACTGATCATCCCTAAAGCCAACACCTCATTTGGCCGCCTTTCGTTCCAGTACTCTGCTGCCTGTGACTGGAACGAATTGCAAAAATCGCTGAAGTTGGAGACTTTTATCTCCCTCACCAACTTCAAACATCAGCTATCTGAGCAGCTAACCGATCGCTGCAGCTGTACATAGTCTATTGGTAAATAGCCCACCCTTTTCACCTACCTCATCCCCGTACTGTTTCTATTTATTTACTTTTCTGCTCTTCTGCACACCAATATCTCTACCTGTACATGGACCATCTGATCTTTTATCACTCCAGTGTTAATCTGCAAAATTGTAATTATTTGCCTACCTCCTCATGCCTTTTGCACACATTGTATATAGACCCCCCCTTCGTTTTCTACTGTGTTATTGACTTGTTAATTGTTTACTCCATGTGTAACTCTTTGTTGTATGCTCACACTGCTATGCTTTATCTTGGCCAGGTCGCAGTTGCAAATGAGAACTTGTTCTCAACTAGCCTACCTGGTTAAATAAAGGTGAAATAAATAAAAAAAAATAAAAAAAATATTATAATAGAGACAGTAGATCTAGCTAGTCTGTCATATTATAATAGAGACAGTAGATCTAGCTGGTCTGTCATCATATAATAGAGACAGTAGATCTAGCTGGTCTGTCATAATACAATAGAGACAGTAGATCTAGCTGGTCTGTCATAATACAATAGAGAGAGTAGATCTAGCTGGTCTGTCATAATATAATAGAGACAGTAGATCTAGCTGGTCTGTCATATTATAATAGAGACAGTAGATCTAGCTGGTCTGTCATATTATAATAGAGACAGTACATCTAGCTGGTCTGTCATAATATAATAGAGACAGTAGGTCTAGCTGGTCTGTCATAATACAATAGAGACAGTAGATCTAGCTGGTCTGTCATATTATAATAGAGACAGTAGATCAAGCTGGTCTGTCATATTATAATAGAGACAGTAGATCTAGCTGGTCTGTCATATTATAATAGAGACAGTAGATCCAGCTGGTCTGTCAAAATATAATAGAGAGAGTAGATCTATCTGGTCTGTAATATTATAATAGAGACAGTAGATCCAGCTGGTCTGTCATAATAGAGACAGTAGATCTAGCTGGTCTGTCATAATATAATGGAGACATAGAGACAGTAGATCTAGCTGGTCTGTCATCATATAATAGAGACAGTAGATCTAGCTGGTCTGTCATAATACAATAGAGACAGTAGATCTAGCTGGTCTGTCATAATACAATAGAGACAGTAGATCTAGCTGGTCTGTCATATTATAATAGAGACAGTAGATCTAGCTAGTCTGTCATATTATAATAGTGACAGTAGATCCAGCTGGTCTGTCATCATATAATAGAGACAGTAGATCTAGCTGGTTATTCATATTATAATAGAGACAGTAGATCTAGCTGGTCTGTCATCATATAATAGAGACAGTAGATCTAGCTGGTCTGTCATTTTATAGTAGAGACAGTAGATCTAGCTGGTCTGTCATAATAGAGAAAGTAGATCCAGCTGGTCTGTCATAATAGAGACAGTAGATCTAGCTGGTCTGTCATAATACAATAGAGACAGTAGATCTAGCTGATCTGTCATAATACAATAGAGAGAGTAGATCTAGCTGGTCTGTCATCATATAATAGAGACAGTAGATCGAGCTAGTCTGTCATAATACAATAGAGACAGTAGATCTAGCTGGTCTGTCATAATAGAGACAGTAGATCTAGCTGGTCTGTCATAATATAATGGAGACATAGAGACAGTAGATCTAGCTGGTCTGTCATATTATAATAGAGACATTAGATCTAGCTGGTCTGTCATATTATAATAGAGACAGTACATCTAGCTGGTCTGTAATATTATAATATAGACAGTAGAGCTGGTCTGTCATAATATAATAGAGACAGTAGGTCTAGCTGGTCTGTCATAATACAATAGAGACAGTAGGTCTAGCTGGTTTGTCATATTATAATAGAGACAGTAGATCTAGCTGGTTATTCATATTATAATAGATACAGTAGATCCAGCTGGTCTGTCATCATATAATAGAGACAGTAGATCTAGCTGGTCTGTCATAATACAATAGAGACAGTAGATCTAGCTGGTCTGTCATAATACAATAGAGACAGTAGATCTAGCTGGTCTGTCATAATATAATAGAGACAGTAGATCTAGCTGGTCTGTCATATTATAATAGAGACAGTAGATCCAGCTGGTCTGTCAAAATATAATAGAGAGAGTAGATCTAGCTGGTCTGTAATATTATAATAGAGACAGTAGATCCAGCTGGTCTGTCATAATAGAGACAGTAGATCTAGCTGGTCTGTCATAATATAATGGAGACATAGAGACAGTAGATCTAGCTGGTCTGTCATATCCTACAATCGCCAGTCCTACAATCTAAGCTAGATGCCCTCAATCTCACACAAATCATCAAGGAACCCACCAGGTACAACCCTAACTCTGTAAACAAGGGCACCCTCATAGACGTCATCCTGACCAACTGGCCCTCCAAATACACCTCCGCTGTCTTCAACCAGGATCTCAGCGATCACTGCCTCATTGCCTGTATCCGCTACGGAGCCGCAGTCAAACGACCACCCCTCATCACTGTCAAGCGCTCCCTAAAACACTTCTGTGAGCAGGCCTTTCTAATCGACCTGGCCCGGGTATCCTGGAAGGACATTGACCTCATCCCGTCAGTTGAGGATGCCTGGTCATTCTTTAAAAGTAACTTCCTCACCATTTTAGATAAGCATGCTCCGTTCAAAAAATGCAGAACTAAGAACAGATACAGCCCTTGGTTCACCCCAGACCTGACTGCCCTCGACCAGCACAAAAACATCCTGTGGCGGACTGCAATAGCATCGAATAGTCCCCGTGATATGCAACTGTTCAGGGAAGTCCGGAACCAATACACGCAGTCAGTCAGGAAAGCTAAGGCCAGCTTCTTCAGGCAGAAGTTTGCATCCTGTAGCTCCAACTCCAAAAAGTTCTGGGACACTGTGAAGTCCATGGAGAACAAGAGCACCTCCTCCCAGCTGCCCACTGCACTGAGGCTAGGTAACACGGTCACCACTGATAAATCCATGATTATCGAAAACTTCAATAAGCATTTCTCAACGGCTGGCCATGCCTTCCGCCTGGCTACTTCAACCTCGGCCAACAGCTCCGCCCCCCCCGCAGCTCCTCGCCCAAGCCTCTCCAGGTTCTCCTTTACCCAAATCCAGATAGCAGATGTTCTGAAAGAGCTGCAAAACCTGGACCCGTACAAATCAGCTGGGCTTGACAATCTGGACCCTCTATTTCTGAAACTATCTGCCACCATTGTCGCAACCCCTATTACCAGCCTGTTCAACCTCTCTTTCATCTCGTCTGAGATCCCCAAGGATTGGAAAGCTGCCGCAGTCATCCCCCTCTTCAAAGGGGGAGACACCCTGGACCCAAACTGTTACAGACCTATATCCATCCTGCCCTGCCTATCTAAGGTCTTCGAAAGCCAAGTCAACAACAGGTCACTGACCATCTCGAATCCCACCGTACCTTCTCCGCTGTGCAATCTGGTTTCCGAGCCGGTCATGGGTGCACCTCAGCCACACTCAAGGTACTAAACGACATCATAACCGCCATCGATAAAAGACAGTACTGTGCAGCCGTCTTCATCGACCTCGCCAAGGCTTTCGACTCTGTCAATCACCATATTCTTATCGGCAGACTCAGTAGCCTCGGTTTTTCGGATGACTGCCTTGCCTGGTTCACCAATTACTTTGCAGACAGAGTTCAGTGTGTCAAATCGGAGGGCATGCTGTCCGGTCCTCTGGCAGTCTCTATGGGGGTGCCACAGGGTTCAATTCTCGGGCCGACTCTTTTCTCTGTGTATATCAATGATGTTGCTCTTGCTGCGGGCGATTCCCTGATCCACCTCTACGCAGACGACACCATTCTATATACTTTCGGCCCGTCTTTGGACACTGTGCTATCTAACCTCCAAACAAGCTTCAATGCCATACAACACTCCTTCCGTGGCCTCCAACTGCTCTTAAACGCTAGTAAGACCAAATGCATGCTTTTCAACCGGTCGCTGCCTGCACCTGCATGCCCGACTAGCATCACCACCCTGGATGGTTCCGACCTAGAATATGTGGACGTCTATAAGTACCTAGGTGTCTGGCTAGACTGCAAACTCTCCTTCCAGACTCATATCAAACATCTCCAATCGAAAATCAAATCAAGAGTCGGCTTTCTATTCCGCAACAAAGCCTCCTTCACTCAAGCCGCCAAGCTTACCCTAGTAAAACTGACTATCCTACCGATCCTCGACTTCGGCGATGTCATCTACAAAATGGCTTCCAACACTCTACTCAGCAAACTGGATGCAGTCTATCACAGTGCCATCCGTTTTGTCACTAAAGCACCTTATACTACCCACCACTGCGACTTGTATGCTCTAGTCGGCTGGCCCTCGCTACATATTCGTCGCCAGACCCACTGGCTCCAGGTCATCTACAAGTCTATGCTAGGTAAAGCTCCGCCTTATCTCAGCTCACTGGTCACGATGGCAACACCCATCCGTAGCACGCGCTCCAGCAGGTGTATCTCACTGATCATCCCTAAAGCCAACACCTCATTTGGCCGGCCTTTCGTTCCAGTACTCTGCTGCCTGTGACTGGAACGAATTGCAAAAATCGCTGAAGTTGGAGACTTTTATCTCCCTCACCAACTTCAAACATCAGCTATCTGAGCAGCTAACCGATCGCTGCAGCTGTACATAGTCTATTGGTAAATAGCCCACCCTTTTCACCTACCTCATCCCCGTACTGTTTTTATTTATTTACTTTTCTGCTCTTCTGCACACCAATATCTCTACCTGTACATGACCATCTGATCTTTTATCACTCCAGTGTTAATCTGCAAAATTGTAATTATTTGCCTACCTCCTCATGCCTTTTGCACACATTGTATATAGACCCCCCCTTCGTTTTCTACTGTGTTATTGACTTGTTAATTGTTTACTCCATGTGTAACTCTTTGTTGTATGCTCACACTGCTATGCTTTATCTTGGCCAGGTCGCAGTTGCAAATGAGAACTTGTTCTCAACTAGCCTACCTGGTTAAATAATAGGTGAAATAAAAAAAAAAAAAAAAAAGCTGGTCTGTCATATTATAATAGAGACAGTAGATCTAGCTGGTCTGTCATAATATAATAGAGACAGTAGATCTAGCTGGTCTGTCATAATATAATAGAGACAGTAGATCTAGCTGGTCTGTCATATTATAATAGAGACAGTAGATCTAGCTGGTCTGTCATAATATAATAGAGACAGTAGATCTAGCTGGTCTGTCATAATATAATAGAGACAGTAGATCTAGCTGGTCTGTCATAATATAATAGAGACAGTAGATCTAGCTGGTCTGTCATAATATAATAGAGACAGTAGATCTAGCTGGTCTGTCATAATATAATAGAGACAGTAGATCTAGCTGGTCTGTCATAATATAATAGAGACAGTAGATCTAGCTGGTCTGTCATAATATAATAGAGACAGTAGATCTAGCTGGTCTGTCATAATATAATAGAGACAGTAGATCTAGCTGGTCTGTCATAATATAATAGAGACAGTAGATCTAGCTGGTCTGTCATAATATAATAGAGACAGTAGATCTAGCTGGTCTGTCATAATATAATAGAGACAGTAGATCTAGCTGGTCTGTCATAATATAATAGAGACAGTAGATCTAGCTGGTCTGTCATAATATAATAGAGACAGTAGATCTAGCTGGTCTGTCATAATATAATAGAGACAGTAGATCTAGCTGGTCTGTCATAATATAATAGAGACAGTAGATCTAGCTGGTCTGTCATAATATAATAGAGACAGTAGATCTAGCTGGTCTGTCATAATATAATAGAGACAGTAGATCTAGCTGGTCTGTCATAATATAATAGAGACAGTAGATCTAGCTGGTCTGTCATAATATAATAGAGACAGTAGATCTAGCTGGTCTGTCATAATATAATAGAGACAGTAGATCTAGCTGGTCTGTCATAATATAATAGAGACAGTAGATCTAGCTGGTCTGTCATAATATAATAGAGACAGTAGATCTAGCTGGTCTGTCATAATATAATAGAGACAGTAGATCTAGCTGGTCTGTCATAATATAATAGAGACAGTAGATCTAGCTGGTCTGTCATAATATAATAGAGACAGTAGATCTAGCTGGTCTGTCATAATATAATAGAGACAGTAGATCTAGCTGGTCTGTCATATATAATAGAGACAGTAGATCTAGCTGGTCTGTCATAATATAATAGAGACAGTAGATCTAGCTGGTCTGTCATAATATAATAGAGACAGTAGATCTAGCTGGTCTGTCATAATATAATAGAGACAGTAGATCTAGCTGGTCTGTCATAATATAATAGAGACAGTAGATCTAGCTGGTCTGTCATAATATAATAGAGACAGTAGATCTAGCTGGTCTGTCATAATATAATAGAGACAGTAGATCTAGCTGGTCTGTCATAATATAATAGAGACAGTAGATCTAGCTGGTCTGTCATAATATAATAGAGACAGTAGATCTAGCTGGTCTGTCATATATAATAGAGACAGTAGATCTAGCTGGTCTGTCATAATATAATAGAGACAGTAGATCTAGCTGGTCTGTCATAATATAATAGAGACAGTAGATCTAGCTGGTCTGTCATAATATAATAGAGACAGTAGATCTAGCTGGTCTGTCATAATATAATAGAGACAGTAGATCTAGCTGGTCTGTCATAATAGAGACAGTAGATCTAGCTGGTCTGTCATAATATAATAGAGACAGTAGATCTAGCTGGTCTGTCATAATATAATAGAGACAGTAGATCTAGCTGGTCTGTCATAATATAATAGAGACAGTAGATCTAGCTGGTCTGTCATAATATAATAGAGACAGTAGATCTAGCTGGTCTGTCATAATATAATAGAGACAGTAGATCTAGCTGGTCTGTCATAATATAATAGAGACAGTAGATCTAGCTGGTCTGTCATATATAATAGAGACAGTAGATCTAGCTGGTCTGTCATAATATAATAGAGACAGTAGATCTAGCTGGTCTGTCATAATATAATAGAGACAGTAGATCTAGCTGGTCTGTCATAATATAATAGAGACAGTAGATCTAGCTGGTCTGTCATAATATAATAGAGACAGTAGATCTAGCTGGTCTGTCATAATATAATAGAGACAGTAGATCTAGCTGGTCTGTCATAATATAATAGAGACAGTAGATCTAGCTGGTCTGTCATAATATAATAGAGACAGTAGATCTAGCTGGTCTGTCATAATAGAGACAGTAGATCTAGCTGGTCTGTCATAATATAATAGAGACAGTAGATCTAGCTGGTCTGTCATAATATAATAGAGACAGTAGATCTAGCTGGTCTGTCATAATATAATAGAGACAGTAGATCTAGCTGGTCTGTCATATATAATAGAGACAGTAGATCTAGCTGGTCTGTCATAATATAATAGAGACAGTAGATCTAGCTGGTCTGTCATAATATAATAGAGACAGTAGATCTAGCTGGTCTGTCATAATATAATAGAGACAGTAGATCTAGCTGGTCTGTCATAATATAATAGAGACAGTAGATCTAGCTGGTCTGTCATAATATAATAGAGACAGTAGATCTAGCTGGTCTGTCATAATATAATAGAGACAGTAGATCTAGCTGGTCTGTCATAATATAATAGAGACAGTAGATCTAGCTGGTCTGTCATAATATAATAGAGACAGTAGATCTAGCTGGTCTGTCATAATATAATAGAGACAGTAGATCTAGCTGGTCTGTCATAATATAATAGAGACAGTAGATCTAGCTGGTCTGTCATAATATAATAGAGACAGTAGATCTAGCTGGTCTGTCATAATATAATAGAGACAGTAGATCTAGCTGGTCTGTCATAATATAATAGAGACAGTAGATCTAGCTGGTCTGTCATAATATAATAGAGACAGTAGATCTAGCTGGTCTGTCATAATATAATAGAGACAGTAGATCTAGCTGGTCTGTCATAATATAATAGAGACAGTAGATCTAGCTGGTCTGTCATAATATAATAGAGACAGTAGATCTAGCTGGTCTGTCATAATATAATAGAGACAGTAGATCTAGCTGGTCTGTCATAATATAATAGAGACAGTAGATCTAGCTGGTCTGTCATAATATAATAGAGACAGTAGATCTAGCTGGTCTGTCATAATATAATAGAGACAGTAGATCTAGCTGGTCTGTCATAATATAATAGAGACAGTAGATCTAGCTGGTCTGTCATAATATAATAGAGACAGTAGATCTAGCTGGTCTGTCATAATATAATAGAGACAGTAGATCTAGCTGGTCTGTCATAATATAATAGAGACAGTAGATCTAGCTGGTCTGTCATAATATAATAGAGACAGTAGATCTAGCTGGTCTGTCATAATATAATAGAGACAGTAGATCTAGCTGGTCTGTCATAATATAATAGAGACAGTAGATCTAGCTGGTCTGTCATAATATAATAGAGACAGTAGATCTAGCTGGTCTGTCATAATATAATAGAGACAGTAGATCTAGCTGGTCTGTCATAATATAATAGAGACAGTAGATCTAGCTGGTCTGTCATAATATAATAGAGACAGTAGATCTAGCTGGTCTGTCATAATATAATAGAGACAGTAGATCTAGCTGGTCTGTCATAATATAATAGAGACAGTAGATCTAGCTGGTCTGTCATAATATAATAGAGACAGTAGATCTAGCTGGTCTGTCATAATATAATAGAGACAGTAGATCTAGCTGGTCTGTCATAATATAATAGAGACAGTAGATCTAGCTGGTCTGTCATAATATAATAGAGACAGTAGATCTAGCTGGTCTGTCATAATATAATAGAGACAGTAGATCTAGCTGGTCTGTCATAATATAATAGAGACAGTAGATCTAGCTGGTCTGTCATAATATAATAGAGACAGTAGATCTAGCTGGTCTGTCATAATATAATAGAGACAGTAGATCTAGCTGGTCTGTCATAATATAATAGAGACAGTAGATCTAGCTGGTCTGTCATAATATAATAGAGACAGTAGATCTAGCTGGTCTGTCATAATATAATAGAGACAGTAGATCTAGCTGGTCTGTCATAATATAATAGAGACAGTAGATCTAGCTGGTCTGTCATAATATAATAGAGACAGTAGATCTAGCTGGTCTGTCATAATATAATAGAGACAGTAGATCTAGCTGGTCTGTCATAATATAATAGAGACAGTAGATCTAGCTGGTCTGTCATAATATAATAGAGACAGTAGATCTAGCTGGTCTGTCATAATATAATAGAGACAGTAGATCTAGCTGGTCTGTCATAATATAATAGAGACAGTAGATCTAGCTGGTCTGTCATAATATAATAGAGACAGTAGATCTAGCTGGTCTGTCATAATATAATAGAGACAGTAGATCTAGCTGGTCTGTCATAATATAATAGAGACAGTAGATCTAGCTGGTCTGTCATAATATAATAGAGACAGTAGATCTAGCTGGTCTGTCATAATATAATAGAGACAGTAGATCTAGCTGGTCTGTCATAATATAATAGAGACAGTAGATCTAGCTGGTCTGTCATAATATAATAGAGACAGTAGATCTAGCTGGTCTGTCATAATATAATAGAGACAGTAGATCTAGCTGGTCTGTCATAATATAATAGAGACAGTAGATCTAGCTGGTCTGTCATAATATAATAGAGACAGTAGATCTAGCTGGTCTGTCATAATATAATAGAGACAGTAGATCTAGCTGGTCTGTCATAATATAATAGAGACAGTAGATCTAGCTGGTCTGTCATAATATAATAGAGACAGTAGATCTAGCTGGTCTGTCATAATATAATAGAGACAGTAGATCTAGCTGGTCTGTCATAATATAATAGAGACAGTAGATCTAGCTGGTCTGTCATAATATAATAGAGACAGTAGATCTAGCTGGTCTGTCATAATATAATAGAGACAGTAGATCTAGCTGGTCTGTCATAATATAATAGAGACAGTAGATCTAGCTGGTCTGTCATAATATAATAGAGACAGTAGATCTAGCTGGTCTGTCATAATATAATAGAGACAGTAGATCTAGCTGGTCTGTCATAATATAATAGAGACAGTAGATCTAGCTGGTCTGTCATAATATAATAGAGACAGTAGATCTAGCTGGTCTGTCATAATATAATAGAGACAGTAGATCTAGCTGGTCTGTCATAATATAATAGAGACAGTAGATCTAGCTGGTCTGTCATAATATAATAGAGACAGTAGATCTAGCTGGTCTGTCATAATATAATAGAGACAGTAGATCTAGCTGGTCTGTCATAATATAATAGAGACAGTAGATCTAGCTGGTCTGTCATAATATAATAGAGACAGTAGATCTAGCTGGTCTGTCATAATATAATAGAGACAGTAGATCTAGCTGGTCTGTCATAATATAATAGAGACAGTAGATCTAGCTGGTCTGTCATAATATAATAGAGACAGTAGATCTAGCTGGTCTGTCATAATATAATAGAGACAGTAGATCTAGCTGGTCTGTCATAATATAATAGAGACAGTAGATCTAGCTGGTCTGTCATAATATAATAGAGACAGTAGATCTAGCTGGTCTGTCATAATATAATAGAGACAGTAGATCTAGCTGGTCTGTCATAATATAATAGAGACAGTAGATCTAGCTGGTCTGTCATAATATAATAGAGACAGTAGATCTAGCTGGTCTGTCATAATATAATAGAGACAGTAGATCTAGCTGGTCTGTCATAATATAATAGAGACAGTAGATCTAGCTGGTCTGTCATAATATAATAGAGACAGTAGATCTAGCTGGTCTGTCATAATATAATAGAGACAGTAGATCTAGCTGGTCTGTCATAATATAATAGAGACAGTAGATCTAGCTGGTCTGTCATAATATAATAGAGACAGTAGATCTAGCTGGTCTGTCATAATATAATAGAGACAGTAGATCTAGCTGGTCTGTCATAATATAATAGAGACAGTAGATCTAGCTGGTCTGTCATAATATAATAGAGACAGTAGATCTAGCTGGTCTGTCATAATATAATAGAGACAGTAGATCTAGCTGGTCTGTCATAATATAATAGAGACAGTAGATCTAGCTGGTCTGTCATAATATAATAGAGACAGTAGATCTAGCTGGTCTGTCATAATATAATAGAGACAGTAGATCTAGCTGGTCTGTCATAATATAATAGAGACAGTAGATCTAGCTGGTCTGTCATAATATAATAGAGACAGTAGATCTAGCTGGTCTGTCATAATATAATAGAGACAGTAGATCTAGCTGGTCTGTCATAATATAATAGAGACAGTAGATCTAGCTGGTCTGTCATAATATAATAGAGACAGTAGATCTAGCTGGTCTGTCATAATATAATAGAGACAGTAGATCTAGCTGGTCTGTCATAATATAATAGAGACAGTAGATCTAGCTGGTCTGTCATAATATAATAGAGACAGTAGATCTAGCTGGTCTGTCATAATATAATAGAGACAGTAGATCTAGCTGGTCTGTCATAATATAATAGAGACAGTAGATCTAGCTGGTCTGTCATAATATAATAGAGACAGTAGATCTAGCTGGTCTGTCATAATATAATAGAGACAGTAGATCTAGCTGGTCTGTCATAATATAATAGAGACAGTAGATCTAGCTGGTCTGTCATAATATAATAGAGACAGTAGATCTAGCTGGTCTGTCATAATATAATAGAGACAGTAGATCTAGCTGGTCTGTCATAATATAATAGAGACAGTAGATCTAGCTGGTCTGTCATAATATAATAGAGACAGTAGATCTAGCTGGTCTGTCATAATATAATAGAGACAGTAGATCTAGCTGGTCTGTCATAATATAATAGAGACAGTAGATCTAGCTGGTCTGTCATAATATAATAGAGACAGTAGATCTAGCTGGTCTGTCATAATATAATAGAGACAGTAGATCTAGCTGGTCTGTCATAATATAATAGAGACAGTAGATCTAGCTGGTCTGTCATAATATAATAGAGACAGTAGATCTAGCTGGTCTGTCATAATATAATAGAGACAGTAGATCTAGCTGGTCTGTCATAATATAATAGAGACAGTAGATCTAGCTGGTCTGTCATAATATAATAGAGACAGTAGATCTAGCTGGTCTGTCATAATATAATAGAGACAGTAGATCTAGCTGGTCTGTCATAATATAATAGAGACAGTAGATCTAGCTGGTCTGTCATAATATAATAGAGACAGTAGATCTAGCTGGTCTGTCATAATATAATAGAGACAGTAGATCTAGCTGGTCTGTCATAATATAATAGAGACAGTAGATCTAGCTGGTCTGTCATAATATAATAGAGACAGTAGATCTAGCTGGTCTGTCATAATATAATAGAGACAGTAGATCTAGCTGGTCTGTCATAATATAATAGAGACAGTAGATCTAGCTGGTCTGTCATAATATAATAGAGACAGTAGATCTAGCTGGTCTGTCATAATATAATAGAGACAGTAGATCTAGCTGGTCTGTCATAATATAATAGAGACAGTAGATCTAGCTGGTCTGTCATAATATAATAGAGACAGTAGATCTAGCTGGTCTGTCATAATATAATAGAGACAGTAGATCTAGCTGGTCTGTCATAATATAATAGAGACAGTAGATCTAGCTGGTCTGTCATAATATAATAGAGACAGTAGATCTAGCTGGTCTGTCATAATATAATAGAGACAGTAGATCTAGCTGGTCTGTCATAATATAATAGAGACAGTAGATCTAGCTGGTCTGTCATAATATAATAGAGACAGTAGATCTAGCTGGTCTGTCATAATATAATAGAGACAGTAGATCTAGCTGGTCTGTCATAATATAATAGAGACAGTAGATCTAGCTGGTCTGTCATAATATAATAGAGACAGTAGATCTAGCTGGTCTGTCATAATATAATAGAGACAGTAGATCTAGCTGGTCTGTCATAATATAATAGAGACAGTAGATCTAGCTGGTCTGTCATAATATAATAGAGACAGTAGATCTAGCTGGTCTGTCATAATATAATAGAGACAGTAGATCTAGCTGGTCTGTCATAATATAATAGAGACAGTAGATCTAGCTGGTCTGTCATAATATAATAGAGACAGTAGATCTAGCTGGTCTGTCATAATATAATAGAGACAGTAGATCTAGCTGGTCTGTCATAATATAATAGAGACAGTAGATCTAGCTGGTCTGTCATAATATAATAGAGACAGTAGATCTAGCTGGTCTGTCATAATATAATAGAGACAGTAGATCTAGCTGGTCTGTCATAATATAATAGAGACAGTAGATCTAGCTGGTCTGTCATAATATAATAGAGACAGTAGATCTAGCTGGTCTGTCATAATATAATAGAGACAGTAGATCTAGCTGGTCTGTCATAATATAATAGAGACAGTAGATCTAGCTGGTCTGTCATAATATAATAGAGACAGTAGATCTAGCTGGTCTGTCATAATATAATAGAGACAGTAGATCTAGCTGGTCTGTCATAATATAATAGAGACAGTAGATCTAGCTGGTCTGTCATAATATAATAGAGACAGTAGATCTAGCTGGTCTGTCATAATATAATAGAGACAGTAGATCTAGCTGGTCTGTCATAATATAATAGAGACAGTAGATCTAGCTGGTCTGTCATAATATAATAGAGACAGTAGATCTAGCTGGTCTGTCATAATATAATAGAGACAGTAGATCTAGCTGGTCTGTCATAATATAATAGAGACAGTAGATCTAGCTGGTCTGTCATAATATAATAGAGACAGTAGATCTAGCTGGTCTGTCATAATATAATAGAGACAGTAGATCTAGCTGGTCTGTCATAATATAATAGAGACAGTAGATCTAGCTGGTCTGTCATAATATAATAGAGACAGTAGATCTAGCTGGTCTGTCATAATATAATAGAGACAGTAGATCTAGCTGGTCTGTCATAATATAATAGAGACAGTAGATCTAGCTGGTCTGTCATAATATAATAGAGACAGTAGATCTAGCTGGTCTGTCATAATATAATAGAGACAGTAGATCTAGCTGGTCTGTCATAATATAATAGAGACAGTAGATCTAGCTGGTCTGTCATAATATAATAGAGACAGTAGATCTAGCTGGTCTGTCATAATATAATAGAGACAGTAGATCTAGCTGGTCTGTCATAATATAATAGAGACAGTAGATCTAGCTGGTCTGTCATAATATAATAGAGACAGTAGATCTAGCTGGTCTGTCATAATATAATAGAGACAGTAGATCTAGCTGGTCTGTCATAATATAATAGAGACAGTAGATCTAGCTGGTCTGTCATAATATAATAGAGACAGTAGATCTAGCTGGTCTGTCATAATATAATAGAGACAGTAGATCTAGCTGGTCTGTCATAATATAATAGAGACAGTAGATCTAGCTGGTCTGTCATAATATAATAGAGACAGTAGATCTAGCTGGTCTGTCATAATATAATAGAGACAGTAGATCTAGCTGGTCTGTCATAATATAATAGAGACAGTAGATCTAGCTGGTCTGTCATAATATAATAGAGACAGTAGATCTAGCTGGTCTGTCATAATATAATAGAGACAGTAGATCTAGCTGGTCTGTCATAATATAATAGAGACAGTAGATCTAGCTGGTCTGTCATAATATAATAGAGACAGTAGATCTAGCTGGTCTGTCATAATATAATAGAGACAGTAGATCTAGCTGGTCTGTCATAATATAATAGAGACAGTAGATCTAGCTGGTCTGTCATAATATAATAGAGACAGTAGATCTAGCTGGTCTGTCATAATATAATAGAGACAGTAGATCTAGCTGGTCTGTCATAATATAATAGAGACAGTAGATCTAGCTGGTCTGTCATAATATAATAGAGACAGTAGATCTAGCTGGTCTGTCATAATATAATAGAGACAGTAGATCTAGCTGGTCTGTCATAATATAATAGAGACAGTAGATCTAGCTGGTCTGTCATAATATAATAGAGACAGTAGATCTAGCTGGTCTGTCATAATATAATAGAGACAGTAGATCTAGCTGGTCTGTCATAATATAATAGAGACAGTAGATCTAGCTGGTCTGTCATAATATAATAGAGACAGTAGATCTAGCTGGTCTGTCATAATATAATAGAGACAGTAGATCTAGCTGGTCTGTCATAATATAATAGAGACAGTAGATCTAGCTGGTCTGTCATAATATAATAGAGACAGTAGATCTAGCTGGTCTGTCATAATATAATAGAGACAGTAGATCTAGCTGGTCTGTCATAATATAATAGAGACAGTAGATCTAGCTGGTCTGTCATAATATAATAGAGACAGTAGATCTAGCTGGTCTGTCATAATATAATAGAGACAGTAGATCTAGCTGGTCTGTCATAATATAATAGAGACAGTAGATCTAGCTGGTCTGTCATAATATAATAGAGACAGTAGATCTAGCTGGTCTGTCATAATATAATAGAGACAGTAGATCTAGCTGGTCTGTCATAATATAATAGAGACAGTAGATCTAGCTGGTCTGTCATAATATAATAGAGACAGTAGATCTAGCTGGTCTGTCATAATATAATAGAGACAGTAGATCTAGCTGGTCTGTCATAATATAATAGAGACAGTAGATCTAGCTGGTCTGTCATAATATAATAGAGACAGTAGATCTAGCTGGTCTGTCATAATATAATAGAGACAGTAGATCTAGCTGGTCTGTCATAATATAATAGAGACAGTAGATCTAGCTGGTCTGTCATAATATAATAGAGACAGTAGATCTAGCTGGTCTGTCATAATATAATAGAGACAGTAGATCTAGCTGGTCTGTCATAATATAATAGAGACAGTAGATCTAGCTGGTCTGTCATAATATAATAGAGACAGTAGATCTAGCTGGTCTGTCATAATATAATAGAGACAGTAGATCTAGCTGGTCTGTCATAATATAATAGAGACAGTAGATCTAGCTGGTCTGTCATAATATAATAGAGACAGTAGATCTAGCTGGTCTGTCATAATATAATAGAGACAGTAGATCTAGCTGGTCTGTCATAATATAATAGAGACAGTAGATCTAGCTGGTCTGTCATAATATAATAGAGACAGTAGATCTAGCTGGTCTGTCATAATATAATAGAGACAGTAGATCTAGCTGGTCTGTCATAATATAATAGAGACAGTAGATCTAGCTGGTCTGTCATAATATAATAGAGACAGTAGATCTAGCTGGTCTGTCATAATATAATAGAGACAGTAGATCTAGCTGGTCTGTCATAATATAATAGAGACAGTAGATCTAGCTGGTCTGTCATAATATAATAGAGACAGTAGATCTAGCTGGTCTGTCATAATATAATAGAGACAGTAGATCTAGCTGGTCTGTCATAATATAATAGAGACAGTAGATCTAGCTGGTCTGTCATAATATAATAGAGACAGTAGATCTAGCTGGTCTGTCATAATATAATAGAGACAGTAGATCTAGCTGGTCTGTCATAATATAATAGAGACAGTAGATCTAGCTGGTCTGTCATAATATAATAGAGACAGTAGATCTAGCTGGTCTGTCATAATATAATAGAGACAGTAGATCTAGCTGGTCTGTCATAATATAATAGAGACAGTAGATCTAGCTGGTCTGTCATAATATAATAGAGACAGTAGATCTAGCTGGTCTGTCATAATATAATAGAGACAGTAGATCTAGCTGGTCTGTCATAATATAATAGAGACAGTAGATCTAGCTGGTCTGTCATAATATAATAGAGACAGTAGATCTAGCTGGTCTGTCATAATATAATAGAGACAGTAGATCTAGCTGGTCTGTCATAATATAATAGAGACAGTAGATCTAGCTGGTCTGTCATAATATAATAGAGACAGTAGATCTAGCTGGTCTGTCATAATATAATAGAGACAGTAGATCTAGCTGGTCTGTCATAATATAATAGAGACAGTAGATCTAGCTGGTCTGTCATAATATAATAGAGACAGTAGATCTAGCTGGTCTGTCATAATATAATAGAGACAGTAGATCTAGCTGGTCTGTCATAATATAATAGAGACAGTAGATCTAGCTGGTCTGTCATAATATAATAGAGACAGTAGATCTAGCTGGTCTGTCATAATATAATAGAGACAGTAGATCTAGCTGGTCTGTCATAATATAATAGAGACAGTAGATCTAGCTGGTCTGTCATAATATAATAGAGACAGTAGATCTAGCTGGTCTGTCATAATATAATAGAGACAGTAGATCTAGCTGGTCTGTCATAATATAATAGAGACAGTAGATCTAGCTGGTCTGTCATAATATAATAGAGACAGTAGATCTAGCTGGTCTGTCATAATATAATAGAGACAGTAGATCTAGCTGGTCTGTCATAATATAATAGAGACAGTAGATCTAGCTGGTCTGTCATAATATAATAGAGACAGTAGATCTAGCTGGTCTGTCATAATATAATAGAGACAGTAGATCTAGCTGGTCTGTCATAATATAATAGAGACAGTAGATCTAGCTGGTCTGTCATAATATAATAGAGACAGTAGATCTAGCTGGTCTGTCATAATATAATAGAGACAGTAGATCTAGCTGGTCTGTCATAATATAATAGAGACAGTAGATCTAGCTGGTCTGTCATAATATAATAGAGACAGTAGATCTAGCTGGTCTGTCATAATATAATAGAGACAGTAGATCTAGCTGGTCTGTCATAATATAATAGAGACAGTAGATCTAGCTGGTCTGTCATAATATAATAGAGACAGTAGATCTAGCTGGTCTGTCATAATATAATAGAGACAGTAGATCTAGCTGGTCTGTCATAATATAATAGAGACAGTAGATCTAGCTGGTCTGTCATAATATAATAGAGACAGTAGATCTAGCTGGTCTGTCATAATATAATAGAGACAGTAGATCTAGCTGGTCTGTCATAATATAATAGAGACAGTAGATCTAGCTGGTCTGTCATAATATAATAGAGACAGTAGATCTAGCTGGTCTGTCATAATATAATAGAGACAGTAGATCTAGCTGGTCTGTCATAATATAATAGAGACAGTAGATCTAGCTGGTCTGTCATAATATAATAGAGACAGTAGATCTAGCTGGTCTGTCATAATATAATAGAGACAGTAGATCTAGCTGGTCTGTCATAATATAATAGAGACAGTAGATCTAGCTGGTCTGTCATAATATAATAGAGACAGTAGATCTAGCTGGTCTGTCATAATATAATAGAGACAGTAGATCTAGCTGGTCTGTCATAATATAATAGAGACAGTAGATCTAGCTGGTCTGTCATAATATAATAGAGACAGTAGATCTAGCTGGTCTGTCATAATATAATAGAGACAGTAGATCTAGCTGGTCTGTCATAATATAATAGAGACAGTAGATCTAGCTGGTCTGTCATAATATAATAGAGACAGTAGATCTAGCTGGTCTGTCATAATATAATAGAGACAGTAGATCTAGCTGGTCTGTCATAATATAATAGAGACAGTAGATCTAGCTGGTCTGTCATAATATAATAGAGACAGTAGATCTAGCTGGTCTGTCATAATATAATAGAGACAGTAGATCTAGCTGGTCTGTCATAATATAATAGAGACAGTAGATCTAGCTGGTCTGTCATAATATAATAGAGACAGTAGATCTAGCTGGTCTGTCATAATATAATAGAGACAGTAGATCTAGCTGGTCTGTCATAATATAATAGAGACAGTAGATCTAGCTGGTCTGTCATAATATAATAGAGACAGTAGATCTAGCTGGTCTGTCATAATATAATAGAGACAGTAGATCTAGCTGGTCTGTCATAATATAATAGAGACAGTAGATCTAGCTGGTCTGTCATAATATAATAGAGACAGTAGATCTAGCTGGTCTGTCATAATATAATAGAGACAGTAGATCTAGCTGGTCTGTCATAATATAATAGAGACAGTAGATCTAGCTGGTCTGTCATAATATAATAGAGACAGTAGATCTAGCTGGTCTGTCATAATATAATAGAGACAGTAGATCTAGCTGGTCTGTCATAATATAATAGAGACAGTAGATCTAGCTGGTCTGTCATAATATAATAGAGACAGTAGATCTAGCTGGTCTGTCATAATATAATAGAGACAGTAGATCTAGCTGGTCTGTCATAATATAATAGAGACAGTAGATCTAGCTGGTCTGTCATAATATAATAGAGACAGTAGATCTAGCTGGTCTGTCATAATATAATAGAGACAGTAGATCTAGCTGGTCTGTCATAATATAATAGAGACAGTAGATCTAGCTGGTCTGTCATAATATAATAGAGACAGTAGATCTAGCTGGTCTGTCATAATATAATAGAGACAGTAGATCTAGCTGGTCTGTCATAATATAATAGAGACAGTAGATCTAGCTGGTCTGTCATAATATAATAGAGACAGTAGATCTAGCTGGTCTGTCATAATATAATAGAGACAGTAGATCTAGCTGGTCTGTCATAATATAATAGAGACAGTAGATCTAGCTGGTCTGTCATAATATAATAGAGACAGTAGATCTAGCTGGTCTGTCATAATATAATAGAGACAGTAGATCTAGCTGGTCTGTCATAATATAATAGAGACAGTAGATCTAGCTGGTCTGTCATAATATAATAGAGACAGTAGATCTAGCTGGTCTGTCATAATATAATAGAGACAGTAGATCTAGCTGGTCTGTCATAATATAATAGAGACAGTAGATCTAGCTGGTCTGTCATAATATAATAGAGACAGTAGATCTAGCTGGTCTGTCATAATATAATAGAGACAGTAGATCTAGCTGGTCTGTCATAATATAATAGAGACAGTAGATCTAGCTGGTCTGTCATAATATAATAGAGACAGTAGATCTAGCTGGTCTGTCATAATATAATAGAGACAGTAGATCTAGCTGGTCTGTCATAATATAATAGAGACAGTAGATCTAGCTGGTCTGTCATAATATAATAGAGACAGTAGATCTAGCTGGTCTGTCATAATATAATAGAGACAGTAGATCTAGCTGGTCTGTCATAATATAATAGAGACAGTAGATCTAGCTGGTCTGTCATAATATAATAGAGACAGTAGATCTAGCTGGTCTGTCATAATATAATAGAGACAGTAGATCTAGCTGGTCTGTCATAATATAATAGAGACAGTAGATCTAGCTGGTCTGTCATAATATAATAGAGACAGTAGATCTAGCTGGTCTGTCATAATATAATAGAGACAGTAGATCTAGCTGGTCTGTCATAATATAATAGAGACAGTAGATCTAGCTGGTCTGTCATAATATAATAGAGACAGTAGATCTAGCTGGTCTGTCATAATATAATAGAGACAGTAGATCTAGCTGGTCTGTCATATATAATAGAGACAGTAGATCTAGCTGGTCTGTCATAATATAATAGAGACAGTAGATCTAGCTGGTCTGTCATAATATAATAGAGACAGTAGATCTAGCTGGTCTGTCATAATATAATAGAGACAGTAGATCTAGCTGGTCTGTCATAATATAATAGAGACAGTAGATCTAGCTGGTCTGTCATAATATAATAGAGACAGTAGATCTAGCTGGTCTGTCATAATATAATAGAGACAGTAGATCTAGCTGGTCTGTCATAATATAATAGAGACAGTAGATCTAGCTGGTCTGTCATAATATAATAGAGACAGTAGATCTAGCTGGTCTGTCATAATATAATAGAGACAGTAGATCTAGCTGGTCTGTCATAATATAATAGAGACAGTAGATCTAGCTGGTCTGTCATAATATAATAGAGACAGTAGATCTAGCTGGTCTGTCATAATATAATAGAGACAGTAGATCTAGCTGGTCTGTCATAATATAATAGAGACAGTAGATCTAGCTGGTCTGTCATAATATAATAGAGACAGTAGATCTAGCTGGTCTGTCATAATATAATAGAGACAGTAGATCTAGCTGGTCTGTCATAATATAATAGAGACAGTAGATCTAGCTGGTCTGTCATAATATAATAGAGACAGTAGATCTAGCTGGTCTGTCATAATATAATAGAGACAGTAGATCTAGCTGGTCTGTCATAATATAATAGAGACAGTAGATCTAGCTGGTCTGTCATAATATAATAGAGACAGTAGATCTAGCTGGTCTGTCATAATATAATAGAGACAGTAGATCTAGCTGGTCTGTCATAATATAATAGAGACAGTAGATCTAGCTGGTCTGTCATAATATAATAGAGACAGTAGATCTAGCTGGTCTGTCATAATATAATAGAGACAGTAGATCTAGCTGGTCTGTCATATATAATAGAGACAGTAGATCTAGCTGGTCTGTCATAATATAATAGAGACAGTAGATCTAGCTGGTCTGTCATAATATAATAGAGACAGTAGATCTAGCTGGTCTGTCATAATATAATAGAGACAGTAGATCTAGCTGGTCTGTCATAATATAATAGAGACAGTAGATCTAGCTGGTCTGTCATAATATAATAGAGACAGTAGATCTAGCTGGTCTGTCATAATAGAGACAGTAGATCTAGCTGGTCTGTCATAATATAATAGAGACAGTAGATCTAGCTGGTCTGTCATAATATAATAGAGACAGTAGATCTAGCTGGTCTGTCATAATATAATAGAGACAGTAGATCTAGCTGGTCTGTCATAATATAATAGAGACAGTAGATCTAGCTGGTCTGTCATAATAATAGAGACAGTAGATCTAGCTGGTCTGTCATAATATAATAGAGACAGTAGATCTAGCTGGTCTGTCATAATATAATAGAGACAGTAGATCTAGCTGGTCTGTCATAATATAATAGAGACAGTAGATCTAGCTGGTCTGTCATAATATAATAGAGACAGTAGATCTAGCTGGTCTGTCATAATATAATAGAGACAGTAGATCTAGCTGGTCTGTCATAATATAATAGAGACAGTAGATCTAGCTGGTCTGTCATAATATAATAGAGACAGTAGATCTAGCTGGTCTGTCATAATATAATAGAGACAGTAGATCTAGCTGGTCTGTCATAATATAATAGAGACAGTAGATCTAGCTGGTCTGTCATAATATAATAGAGACAGTAGATCTAGCTGGTCTGTCATAATATAATAGAGACAGTAGATCTAGCTGGTCTGTCATAATATAATAGAGACAGTAGATCTAGCTGGTCTGTCATAATATAATAGAGACAGTAGATCTAGCTGGTCTGTCATAATATAATAGAGACAGTAGATCTAGCTGGTCTGTCATAATATAATAGAGACAGTAGATCTAGCTGGTCTGTCATAATATAATAGAGACAGTAGATCTAGCTGGTCTGTCATAATATAATAGAGACAGTAGATCTAGCTGGTCTGTCATAATATAATAGAGACAGTAGATCTAGCTGGTCTGTCATAATATAATAGAGACAGTAGATCTAGCTGGTCTGTCATAATATAATAGAGACAGTAGATCTAGCTGGTCTGTCATAATATAATAGAGACAGTAGATCTAGCTGGTCTGTCATAATATAATAGAGACAGTAGATCTAGCTGGTCTGTCATAATATAATAGAGACAGTAGATCTAGCTGGTCTGTCATAATATAATAGAGACAGTAGATCTAGCTGGTCTGTCATAATATAATAGAGACAGTAGATCTAGCTGGTCTGTCATATTATAATAGAGACAGTAGATCTAGCTGGTCTGTCATATTATAATAGAGACAGTAGATCTAGCTGGTCTGTCATAATATAATAGAGACAGTAGATCTAGCTGGTCTGTCATAATATAATAGAGACAGTAGATCTAGCTGGTCTGTCATAATATAATAGAGACAGTAGATCTAGCTGGTCTGTCATAATATAATAGAGACAGTAGATCTAGCTGGTCTGTCATAATATAATAGAGACAGTAGATCTAGCTGGTCTGTCATAATAAATAGAGACAGTAGATCTAGCTGGTCTGTCATAATATAATAGAGACAGTAGATCTAGCTGGTCTGTCATAATATAATAGAGACAGTAGATCTAGCTGGTCTGTCATAATATAATAGAGACAGTAGATCTAGCTGGTCTGTCATAATATAAAAGAGACAGTAGATCTAGCTAGTCTGTCAAAATATAATAGAGACAGTAGATCTATCTCTAATAAATTCCCCTCTAAATACACCTCTGCTGTCTTCAACCAAGATCTCAGCGATCACTGCCTCATTGCCTGCATCCGTAATGGGTCAGCGGTCAAACGACCTCCACTCATCACTGTAAAACGCTCCCTGAAACACTTCTGCGAGCAGGCCTTTCTAATCGACCTGGCCGGGGTATCCTGGAAGGATATTGATCTCATCCCGTCAGTAGAGGATGCCTGGATATTTTTTAAAATGCCTTCCTAACCATCTTAAATAAACATGCCCCATTCAAGAAATTTAGAACCAGGAACAGATATAGCCCTTGGTTCTCCCCAGACCTGACTGCCCTTAACCAACACAAAAACATCCTATGGCGTTCTGCATTAGCATCGAACAGCCCCCGTGATATGCAGCTGTTCAGGGAAGCTAGAAATCATTATACACAGGCAGTTAGAAAAGCCAAGGCTAGCTTTTTCAAGCAGAAATTTGCTTCCTGCAACACTAACTCAAAAAAGTTCTGGGACACTGTAAAGTCCATGGAGAATAAGAACACCTCCTCCCAGCTGCCCACTGCACTGAAGATAGGAAACACTGTCACCACTGATAAATCCACCATAATTGAGAATTTCAATAAGCATTTTTCTACGGCTGGCCATGCTTTCCACCTGGCTACTCCTACCCCGGACAACAGCACTGCACCCCCAACAGCAACTCGCCCAAGCCTTCCCCATTTCTCCTTCTCCCAAATCCATTCAGCTGATGTTCTGAAAGAGCTGCAAAATCTGGACCCCTACAAATCAGCCGGGCTAGACAATCTGGACCCTTTCTTTCTAAAATTATCTGCCGAAATTGTTGCCACCCCTATTACTAGCCTGTTCAACCTCTCTTTCGTGTCGTCTGAGATTCCCAAAGATTGGAAAGCAGCTGCGGTCATCCCCCTCTTCAAAGGGGGGACACTCTTGACCCAAACTGCTACAGACCTATATCTATCCTACCGTGCCTTTCTAAGGTCTTCGAAAGCCAAGTCAACAAACAGATTACCGACCATTTCGAATCTCACCATACCTTCTCTGCTATGCAATCTGGTTTCAGAGCTGGTCATGGGTGCACCTCAGCCACGCTCAAGGTCCTAAACGATATCTTAACCGCCATCGATAAGAAACATTACTGTGCAGCCGTATTCATTGATCTGGCCAAGGCTTTCGACTCTGTCAATCACCATATCCTCATCGGCAGACTCGACAGCCTTGGTTTCTCAAATGATTGCCTCGCCTGGTTCACCAACTACTTCTCTGATAGAGTTCAGTGTGTCAAATCGGAGGGTCTGCTGTCCGGACCTCTGGCAGTCTCTATGGGGGTGCCACAGGGTTCAATTCTTGGACCGACTCTCTTCTCTGTATACATCAATGAGGTCGCTCTTGCTGCTGGTGAGTCCCTGATCCACCTCTACGCAGACGACACCATTCTGTATACTTCCGGCCCTTCTTTGGACACTGTGTTAACAACCCTCCAGGCAAGCTTCAATGCCATACAACTCTCCTTCCGTGGCCTCCAATTGCTCTTAAATACAAGTAAAACTAAATGCATGCTCTTCAACCGATCGCTACCTGCACCTACCCGCCTGTCCAACATCACTACTCTGGACGGCTCTGACTTAGAATACGTGGACAACTACAAATACTTAGGTGTCTGGTTAGACTGTAAACTCTCCTTCCAGACCCATATCAAACATCTCCAATCCAAAGTTAAATCTAGAATTGGCTTCCTATTTCGCAACAAAGCATCCTTCACTCATGCTGCCAAACATACCCTTGTAAAACTGACCATCCTACCAATCCTCGACTTTGGCGATGTCATTTACAAAATAGCCTCCAATACCCTACTCAACAAATTGGATGCAGTCTATCACAGTGCAATCCGTTTTATCACCAAAGCCCCATATACTACCCACCATTGCGACCTGTACGCTCTCGTTGGCTGGCCCTCGCTTCATACTCGTCGCCAAACCCACTGGCTCCATGTCATCTACAAGACCCTGCTAGGTAAAGTCCCCCCTTATCTCAGCTCGCTGGTCACCATAGCATCTCCCACCTGTAGCACACGCTCCAGCAGGTATATCTCTCTAGTCACCCCCAAAACCAATTCTTTCTTTGGCCGCCTCTCCTTCCAGTTCTCTGCTGCCAATGACTGGAACGAACTACAAAAATCTCTGAAACTGGAAACACTTATCTCCCTCACTAGCTTTAAGCACCAACTGTCAGAGCAGCTCAC
Organism: Oncorhynchus kisutch; assembly: GCF_002021735.2. Classification (NCBI taxonomy): domain Eukaryota; kingdom Metazoa; phylum Chordata; class Actinopteri; order Salmoniformes; family Salmonidae; genus Oncorhynchus; species Oncorhynchus kisutch. Next base: position 27,755 of record NW_022262472.1, read on the forward strand.
AGATTACTGCACCTGTACATAGCCCACCTATAATTTAGCCCAAACAACTACCTCTTTCCCAACTGTATTTAATTTTTATTTATTTATTTATTTTGCTCCTTTGCACCCCATTATTTTTTTATTTCTACTTTGCACATTCTTCCATTGCAAAACTACCATTCCAGTATTTTACTTGCTATATTGTATTTACTTTGCCATCATGGCCTTTTTTGCCTTTACCTCCCTTCTCACCTCATTTGCTCACATTGTATATAGACTTGTTTATACTGCATTATTGACTGTATGTTTGTTTTTACTCCATGTGTAACTCTGTGTCGTTTTATCTGTCGAACTGCTTTGCTTTATCTTGGCCAGGTCGCAATTGTAAATGAGAACTTGTTCTCAACTTGCCTACCTGGTTAAATAAAGGTAAAATAAAAATAAATAAATAAAAAATCTAGCTGGTCTGTCATAATATAATAGAGACAGTAGATCTAGCTGTCTGTCATAATATAATAGAGACAGTAGATCTAGCTGGTCTGTCATATTATAATAGAGACAGTAGATCTAGCTGGTCTGTCATAATATAGAGACAGTAGATCTAGCTGGTCTCGTCATAATATAATAGAGACAGTAGATCTAGCTGGTCTGTCAAATATAATAGAGACAGTAGATCTAGCTGGTCTGTCATAATATAATAGAGACAGTAGATCTAGCTGGTCTGTCATATTATAATAGAGACAGTAGATCTAGCTGGTCTGTCATAATATATTAGAGACAGTAGATCTAGCTGGTCTGTCATATTATAATAGAGACAGTAGATCTAGCTGGTCTGTCATAATATAATAGAGAGTAGATCTAGCTGGTCTGTCATAATATAATAGAGACAGTAGATCTAGCTGGTCTGTCATAATATAATAGAGACAGTAGATCTAGCTGGTCTGTCATAATATAATAGAGACAGTAGATCTAGCTGGTCTGTCATAATATAATATAGACAGTAGATCTAGCTGGTCTGTCATAATATAATAGAGACAGTAGATCTAGCTGGTCTGTCATAATATAATAGAGACAGTAGATCTAGCTGGTCTGTCATAATATAATAGAGACAGTAGATCTAGCTGGTCTGTCATAATATAAAGAGACAGTAGATCTAGCTGGTCTGTCATAATATAAAAGAGACAGTAGATCTAGCTGGTCTGTCATAATATAATAGAGACAGTAGATCTAGCTGGTCTGTCATAATATAATAGAGACAGTAGATCTAGCTGGTCTGTCATAATATAATAGAGACAGTAGATCTAGCTGGTCTGTCATAATATAATAGAGACAGTAGATCTAGCTGGTCTGTCATAATATAATAGAGACAGTAGATCTAGCTGGTCTGTCATAATATAATAGAGACAGTAGATCTAGCTGGTCTGTCATAATATAATAGAGACAGTAGATCTAGCTGGTCTGTCATAATATAATAGAGACAGTAGATCTAGCTGGTCTGTCATATTAATAGAGACAGTAGATCTAGCTGGTCTGTCATAATATAATAGAGACAGTAGATCTAGCTGGTCTGTCATAATATAATAGAGACAGTAGATCTAGCTGGTCTGTCATATATAATAGAGACAGTAGATCTAGCTGGTCTGTCATAATATAATAGAGACAGTAGATCTAGCTGGTCTGTCATAATATAATAGAGACAGTAGATCTAGCTGGTCTGTCATAATATAATAGAGACAGTAGATCTAGCTGGTCTGTCATAATATAATAGAGACAGTAGATCTAGCTGGTCTGTCATAATATAATAGACAGTAGATCTAGCTGGTCTGTCATAATATAATAGAGACAGTAGATCTAGCTGGTCTGTCATAATATAATAGAGACAGTAGATCTAGCTGGTCTGTCATAATTAAATAGACAGTAGATCTAGCTGGTCTGTCATATATAATAGAGACAGTAGATCTAGCTGGTCTGTCATAATATAATAGAGACAGTAGATCTAGCTGGTCTGTCATATATAAATAGAGACAGTAGATCTAGCTGGTCTGTCATAATATAATAGAGACAGTAGATCTAGCTGGTCTGTCATAATATAATAGAGACAGTAGATCTCTAGCTGTCTGTCATAATAGAGACAGTAGATCTAGCTGGTCTGTCATAATATAATAGAGACAGTAGATCTAGCTGGTCTGTCATATTATAATAGAGACAGTAGATCTAGCTGGTCTGTCATAATATAATAGAGACAGTAGATCTAGCTGGTCTGTCATATTATAATAGAGACAGTAGATCTAGCTGGTCTGTCATAATATAATAGAGACAGTAGATCTAGCTGGTCTGTCATAATAATAGAGACAGTAGATCTAGCTGGTCTGTCATAATAGAGACAGTAGATCTAGCTGGTCTGTCATAATATAATAGAGACAGTAGATCTAGCTGGTCTGTCATAATATAATAGAGACAGTAGATCTAGCTGGTCTGTCATAATATAATAGAGACAGTAGATCTAGCTGGTCTGTCATAATATAATAGAGACAGTAGATCTAGCTGGTCTGTCATAATATAGACAGTAGATCTAGCTGGTCTGTCATAATATAATATAGAGACAGTAGATCTAGCTGGTCTGTCATATTATAATAGAGACAGTAGATCTAGCTGGTCTGTCATAATATAATAGAGACAGTAGATCTAGCTGGTCTGTCATAAATATAATAGAGACAGTAGATCTAGCTGGTCTGTCATAATATAATAGAGACAGTAGATCTAGCTGGTCTGTCATAATATAAAAGAGACAGTAGATCTAGCTGGTCTGTCATATTATAATAGAGACAGTAGATCTAGCTGGTCTGTCATATTAATAGAGACAGTAGATCTAGCTGGTCTGTCATAATATAATAGAGACAGTAGATCTAGCTGGTCTGTCATAATATAAAGAGACAGTAGATCTAGCTGGTCTGTCATATATAATAGAGACAGTAGATCTAGCTGGTCTGTCATATTATAATAGAGACAGTAGATCTAGCTGGTCTGTCATAATATAATAGAGACAGTAGATCTAGCTGGTCTGTCATAATATAATAGAGACAGTAGATCTAGCTGGTCTGTCATAATATAATAGAGACAGTAGATCTAGCTGGTCTGTCATAATATGAAATAGACAGTAGATCTAGCTGGTCTGTCATAATATAATAGAGACAGTAGATCTAGCTGGTCTGTCATAATATAATAGAGACAGTAGATCTAGCTGGTCTGTCATAATATAATAGAGACAGTAGATCTAGCTGGTCTGTCATAATATAATAGAGACAGTAGATCTAGCTGGTCTGTCATAATATAATAGAGACAGTAGATCTAGCTGGTCTGTCAATATAATAATAGACAGTAGATCTAGCTGGTCTGTCATAATATAATAGAGACAGTAGATCTAGCTGGTCTGTCATATAAAATAGAGACAGTAGATCTAGCTGGTCTGTCATATATAATAGAGACAGTAGATCTAGCTGGTCTGTCATAATATAATAGAGACAGTAGATCTAGCTGGTCTGTCATATTATAATAGAGACAGTAGATCTAGCTGGTCTGTCATAATATAATAGAGACAGTAGATCTAGCTGGTCTGTCATAATATAATAGAGACAGTAGATCTAGCTGGTCTGTCATAATATAATAGAGACAGTAGATCTAGCTGGTCTGTCATATATAAGACAGTAGATCTAGCTGGTCTGTCATATTATAATAGAGACAGTAGATCTAGCTGGTCTGTCATAATATAATAGAGACAGTATCTAGCTGGTCTGTCATAATATAATAGAGACAGTAGATCTAGCTGGTCTGTCATAATATAATAGAGACAGTAGATCTAGCTGGTCTGTCATATAATAGAGACAGTAGATCTAGCTGGTCTGTCATATTATAATAGAGACAGTAGATCTAGCTGGTCTGTCATAATATAATGAGACAGTAGATCTAGCTGGTCTGTCATAATATAATAGAGACAGTAGATCTAGCTGGTCTGTCATTTAATAATAGAGACAGTAGATCTAGCTGGTCTGTCATAATATAATAGAGACAGTAGATCTAGCTGGTCTGTCATAATATAATAGAGACAGTAGATCTAGCTGGTCTGTCATAATAGAGACAGTAGATCTAGCTGGTCTGTCATAATATAATAGAGACAGTAGATCTAGCTGGTCTGTCATAATATAATAGAGACAGTAGATCTAGCTGGTCTGTCATAATATAATAGAGACAGTAGATCTAGCTGGTCTGTCATAATATAATAGAGACAGTAGATCTAGCTGGTCTGTCATAATAGAGGACAGTAGATCTAGCTGGTCTGTCATAATATAATAATAGACAGTAGATCTAGCTGGTCTGTCATATTATAATAGACAGAGACAGTAGATCTAGCTGGTCTGTCATAATATAATAGAGACAGTAGATCTAGCTGGTCTGTCATAATTATAAGAGACAGTAGATCTAGCTGGTCTGTCATAATATATAGAGACAGTAGATCTAGCTGGTCTGTCATTAAATAGAGACAGTAGATCTAGCTGGTCTGTCATAATATAATAGAGACAGTAGATCTAGCTGGTCTGTCATATTATAATAGAGACAGTAGATCTAGCTGGTCTGTCATAATATAATAGAGACAGTAGATCTAGCTGGTCTGTCATAATATAATAGACAGTAGATCTAGCTGGTCTGTCATAATATAATAGAGACAGTAGATCTAGCTGGTCTGTCAAATATAATAGAGACAGTAGATCTAGCTGGTCTGTCATATAATAGTAGACAGTAGATCTAGCTGGTCTGTCATATTATAATAGAGACAGTAGATCTAGCTGGTCTGTCATAATATAATAGAGACAGTAGATCTAGCTGGTCTGTCATATTATAAAGAGACAGTAGATCTAGCTGGTCTGTCATAATATAATAGAGACATAGATCTAGCTGGTCTGTCATAATATAATAGAGACAGTAGATCTAGCTGGTCTGTCATAATAATAGAGACAGTAGATCTAGCTGGTCTGTCATAATATAAGAGACAGTAGATCTAGCTGGTCTGTCATAATATAATAGAGACAGTAGATCTAGCTGGTCTGTCATAATATAATAGAGACAGTAGATCTAGCTGGTCTGTCATAATATAATAGAGACAGTAGATCTAGCTGGTCTGTCATAATAAATAGAGACAGTAGATCTAGCTGGTCTGTCATATTATAATAGAGACAGTAGATCTAGCTGGTCTGTCATAATATAATAGAGACAGTAGATCTAGCTGGTCTGTCATAATATAATAGAGACAGTAGATCTAGCTGGTCTGTCATAATAATTAGAGACAGTAGATCTAGCTGGTCTGTCATAATAGAGACAGTAGATCTAGCTGGTCTGTCATAAATAATAGAGACAGTAGATCTAGCTGGTCTGTCATAATATAATAGAGACAGTAGATCTAGCTGGTCTGTCATATATAAAGAGACAGTAGATCTAGCTGGTCTGTCATATATAATAGAGACAGTAGATCTAGCTGGTCTGTCATAATAGAGACAGTAGATCTAGCTGGTCTGTCATATATATAATAGAGACAGTAGATCTAGCTGGTCTGTCATAATAATAGAGACAGTAGATCTAGCTGGTCTGTCATAATATAATAGAGACAGTAGATCTAGCTGGTCTGTCATAATATAATAGAGACAGTAGATCTAGCTGGTCTGTCATAATATAATAGAGACAGTAGATCTAGCTGGTCTGTCATAATATAAAGAGACAGTAGATCTAGCTGGTCTGTCATAATATAATAGAGACAGTAGATCTAGCTGGTCTGTCATATTATAATAGAGACAGTAGATCTAGCTGGTCTGTCATATATAATAGAGACAGTAGATCTAGCTGGTCTGTCATAATATAATATAGACAGTAGATCTAGCTGGTCTGTCATATATAATAGAGACAGTAGATCTAGCTGGTCTGTCATATATAATAGAGACAGTAGATCTAGCTGGTCTGTCATAATAATATAGAGACAGTAGATCTAGCTGGTCTGTCAATTATAATAGAGACAGTAGATCTAGCTGGTCCTGTCATAATATAATAGAGACAGTAGATCTAGCTGGTCTGTCATATTATAATAGAGACAGTAGATCTAGCTGGTCTGTCATAATATAATAGAGACAGTAGATCTAGCTGGTCTGTCATAATTATAGAGACAGTAATCTAGCTGGTCTGTCATAATAAATAGAGACAGTAGATCTAGCTGGTCTGTCATAATATAATAGAACAGTAGATCTAGCTGGTCTGTCATAATATAATAGACAGTAGATCTAGCTGGTCTGTCATATTAATAGAGACAGTAGATCTAGCTGGTCTGTCATAATATAATAGAGACAGTAGATCTAGCTGGTCTGTCATAATATAATAGAGACAGTAGATCTAGCTGTCTGTCAATTATAATAGAGACAGTAGATCTAGCTGGTCTGTCATAATATAATAGAGACAGTAGATCTAGCTGGTCTGTCATAATATAATAGAGACAGTAGATCTAGCTGGTCTGTCATAATATAATAGAGACAGTAGATCTAGCTGGTCTGTCATAATATAATGAGACAGTAGATCTAGCTGGTCTGTCATATTATAATAGAGACAGTAGATCTAGCTGGTCTGTCATAATATAATAGAGACAGTAGATCTAGCTGGTCGTCATAATATAATAGAGACAGTAGATCTAGCTGGTCTGTCATAATATAATAGAGACAGTAGATCTAGCTGGTCTGTCATAATATAATAGAGACAGTATCTAGCTGTCTGTCAAATATAATAGAGACAGTAGATCTAGCTGGTCTGTCATAATATAATAGAGACAGTAGATCTAGCTGGTCTGTCATAATATAATAGAGAAGTAGATCTAGCTGGTCTGTCATAATATAATAGAGACAGTAGATCTAGCTGGTCTGTCATAATATAATAGAGACAGTATATCTAGCTGGTCTGTCATATATAATAGAGACAGTAGATCTAGCTGGTCTGTCATAATATAATAGAGACAGTAGATCTAGCTGGTCTGTCATAATATAATAGAGACAGTAGATCTAGCTGGTCTGTCATAATAAAATAGACAGTAGATCTAGCTGGTCTGTCATAATATAATATAGAACAGTAATCTAGCTGGTCTGTCATAATATAATAGAGACAGTAGATCTAGCTGGTCTGTCATATATAAAAAGACAGTAGATCTAGCTGGTCTGTCATAATATAATAGAGACAGTAGATCTAGCTGGTCTGTCATAATATAATAGAGACAGTAGATCTAGCTGGTCTGTCATAATATAATAGAGACAGTAGATCTAGCTGGTCTGTCATAATATAATAGAGACAGTAGATCTAGCTGGTCTGTCATAATATAATAGAGACAGTAGATCTAGCTGGTCTGTCATAATAGAGACAGTAGATCTAGCTGGTCTGTCTAATATAATAGAGACAGTAGATCTAGCTGGTCTGTCATAATATAATAGAGACAGTAGATCTAGCTGGTCTGTCATAATATAATAGAGACAGTAGATCTAGCTGGTCTGTCATAATATAATAGAGACAGTAGATCTAGCTGGTCTGTCATAATATACTAGAGACAGTAGATCTAGCTGGTCTGTCATAATATAATAGAGACAGTAGATCTAGCTGGTCTGTCATATAATAGAGACAGTAGATCTAGCTGGTCTGTCATAATATAATAGAGACAGTAGATCTAGCTGGTCTGTCATAATATAATAGAGACAGTAGATCTAGCTGGTCTGTCATAAAATAATAGAGACAGTAGATCTAGCTTGTCTGTCATAATATAATAGAGACAGTAGATCTAGCTGGTCTGTCATATATAAGAGACATAGATCTAGCTGGTCTGTCATAATATAATAAGAGAGACAGTAGATCTAGCTGGTCTGTCATATATAATAGAGACAGTAGATCTAGCTGGTCTGTCATAATATAATAGAGACAGTAGATCTAGCTGTTCTGTCATAATATAATAGAGACAGTAGATCTAGCTGGTCTGTCATAATATAATAGAGACAGTAGATCTAGCTGGTCTGTCATAATATAATAGACAGTAGATCTAGCTGGTCTGTCATAATATAATAGAGACAGTAGATCTAGCTGGTCTGTCATAATATAATAGAGACAGTAGATCTAGCTGGTCTGTCATAATAAATAGAGACAGTAGATCTAGCTGGTCTGTCATAATATAATAGACAGTAGATCTAGCTGGTCTGTCATAATTATATAGAGACAGTAGATCTAGCTGGTCTGTCATAATATAATAGAGACAGTAGATCTAGCTGGTCTGTCATTTATAATAGAGACAGTAGATCTAGCTGGTCTGTCATAATATAATAGAGACAGTAGATCTAGCTGGTCTGTCATAATTAATAGAGACAGTAGATCTAGCTGGTCTGTCATAATATAATAGAGACAGTAGATCTAGCTGGTCTGTCATAATATAATAGAGACAGTAGATCTAGCTGGTCGTCATAATAAATAGAGACAGTAGATCTAGCTGGTCTGTCATAATATAATAGAGACAGTAGATCTAGCTGGTCTGTCATAATATATAGAGACGTAGATCTAGCTGGTCTGTCATATTTATAATAGAGACAGTAGATCTAGCTGGTCTGTCATATATAATAGAGACAGTAGATCTAGCTGGTCTGTCATAATATAATAGAGACAGTAGATCTAGCTGGTCTGTCAAATATAATAGAGACAGTAGATCTAGCTGGTCTGTCATAATATAATAGAGACAGTAGATCTAGCTGGTCTGTCATAATATAATAGAGACAGTAGATTCTAGCTGGTCTGT
>NW_022262473.1:0-55215 GCF_002021735.2 Oncorhynchus kisutch
TGTATGCCCGCTGTAATGTCTCTCTCAAATGTCAATATGCCTTGTATACTGTTGTTCAGGTTAGTTATCATTGTTTTAGTTCACAATGGAGCCCCTAGTTCCACTCTTCATACCCCTGATAACTCCTTTGTCCCACCTCCCACACATGCGGTGACCTCACCCATTACTACCAGCATGTCCAGAGATACAACCTCTCTATCAATCACCCAGTGCCTGGGGCTTACCTCCGCTGCTACCCGCACCCCACATACCCCTGTCTGCGCATTATGCCTGAATATATTCTACCATGCCCAGAAACCTGCTCCTCTTATTCTCTGTCCCCAACGCTCTAGGCGACCAGTTTTGATAGCCTTTAGCCGCCCCTCACTACTACTCCTTCTCTGTTCCGCGGGTGATGTGGAGGTAAACCCAGGCCCTGCATGTCCCAGGCACCCTCATTTGTTGACTTCTGTGTTCGAAAAAGCCTTGGTTTCATGCATGTCAACATCAGAAGCCTCCTCCCTAAGTTTGTCTTACTCACTGCTTTAGCACACTCTGCTAACCCTGATGTCCTTGCTGTGTCTGAATCCTGGCTCAGGAAGGCCACCAAAAATTCAGAGATTTCCATACCCAACTATACATCTTCCGTCAAGATAGAACTGCCAAAGGGGGAGGAGTTGCAGTTTACTGCAGAGATAGCCTGCAAAGTAATGTCATACTTCCAGGTCCATACCCAAACAGTTCGAACTACTAATTTTGAAAATTACTCTCTCCAGAAATAAGTCTCTCACGGTTGCCCGCCTGCTACCGACCCCCCTCAGCTCCCAGCTGTGCCCTGGACACCATTTGTGAATTGATCGCCCCCCATCTAGCTTCAGAGTTTGTTCTGTTAGGTGACCTAAACTGGGATATGCTTAAACACCCGCCAGTCCTACAATCTAAGCTAGATGCCCTCAATCTCACACAAATCATCAAGGAACCCACCAGGTACAACCCTAACTCTGTAAACAAGGGCACCCTCATAGACGTCATCCTGACCAACTGGCCCTCCAAATACACCTCCGCTGTCTTCAACCAGGATCTCAGCGATCACTGCCTCATTGCCTGTATCCGCTACGGAGCCGCAGTCAAACGACCACCCCTCATCACTGTCAAGCGCTCCCTAAAACACTTCTGTGAGCAGGCCTTTCTAATCGACCTGGCCCGGGTATCCTGGAAGGACATTGACCTCATCCCGTCAGTTGAGGATGCCTGGTCATTCTTTAAAAGTAACTTCCTCACCATTTTAGATAAGCATGCTCCGTTCAAAAAATGCAGAACTAAGAACAGATACAGCCCTTGGTTCACCCCAGACCTGACTGCCCTCGACCAGCACAAAAACATCCTGTGGCGGACTGCAATAGCATCGAATAGTCCCCGTGATATGCAACTGTTCAGGGAAGTCCGGAACCAATACACGCAGTCAGTCAGGAAAGCTAAGGCCAGCTTCTTCAGGCAGAAGTTTGCATCCTGTAGCTCCAACTCCAAAAAGTTCTGGGACACTGTGAAGTCCATGGAGAACAAGAGCACCTCCTCCCAGCTGCCCACTGCACTGAGGCTAGGTAACACGGTCACCACTGATAAATCCATGATTATCGAAAACTTCAATAAGCATTTCTCAACGGCTGGCCATGCCTTCCGCCTGGCTACTTCAACCTCGGCCAACAGCTCCGCCCCCCCCGCAGCTCCTCGCCCAAGCCTCTCCAGGTTCTCCTTTACCCAAATCCAGATAGCAGATGTTCTGAAAGAGCTGCAAAACCTGGACCCGTACAAATCAGCTGGGCTTGACAATCTGGACCCTCTATTTCTGAAACTATCTGCCACCATTGTCGCAACCCCTATTACCAGCCTGTTCAACCTCTCTTTCATCTCGTCTGAGATCCCAAGGATTGGAAAGCTGCCGCAGTCATCCCCCTCTTCAAAGGGGAGACACACCTGGACCCAAACTGTTACAGACCTATATCCATCCTGCCCTGCCTATCTAAGGTCTTCGAAAGCCAAGTCAACAAACAGGTCACTGACCATCTCGAATCCCACCGTACCTTCTCCGCTGTGCAATCTGGTTTCCGAGCCGGTCATGGGGGCACCTCAGCCACACTCAAGGTAACTACAACGACATCATAACCGCCAATCGATAAAAGACGTACTGTGCAGCCGTCTTCACTCGACCTCGCCAAGGCTTTCGACTCTGTCAATCACCATATTCTTATCGGCAGACTCAGTAGCCTCGGTTTTTCGGATGACTGGCCTTGCCTGGTTTCAGCCAATTATTTGCAGACAGAGTTCAGTGTGTCAAATCGGAGGGCATGCTGTCCGGTCCTCTGGCAGTCTCTATGGGGGGTGCCACAGGGTTCATTCTCGGCCGACTCTTTTCTCTGTGTATATCAATGAGTTGCTCTGCTGCGGGCGATTCCCTGTCCACCTCTACCAGACGACACCATTCTATATACTTTCCGGCCCGTCTTTGGACACTGTGCTATCTAACCTCCAAACAAGCTTCATGCCATACAACACTCCTTCCGTGGCCTCCAACTGCTCTTAAACGCTAGTAAAACCAAATGCATGCTTTTCAACCGGTCGCTGCCTGCACCTGCATGCCCGACTAGCATCACCACCCTGGATGGTTCCGACCTAGAATATGTGGACGTCTATAAGTACCTAGGTGTCTGCTAGACTGCAACTCTGCCTTCCAGACTCATATCAAACATCTCCCAATCGAAAATCAAATCAAGAGTCGGCTTTCTATTCCGCAACAAAGCCTCCTTCACTCAAGCCGCCAAGCTTACCCTAGTAAAACTGACTACCTACGATCTCGACTTCGCGATGTCATCTACAAATGGCTTCCAACGACTCTACTCAGCAAACTGGATGCAGTCTAGCACAGTGCCATCCGTTTTGTCACTAAAGCACCTTATACTACCACACCACTGCGACTTGTATGCTCTAGTCGGCTGGCCCTCTGCTACATATTCGTCGCCAGACCCACTGGCTCCAGGTCATCTACAAGTCTATGCTAGGTAAGCTCCGCCTTATCTCAGCTCACTGGTCACGATGGCAACACCCATCCGTAGCACGCGCTCCAGCAGGTGTATCTCACTGATCATCCTAAAGCCAACACCTCATTTGGCCGCCTTTCGTTCCAGTACTCTGCTGCCTGTGACTGGAACGAATTGCAAAAATCGCTGAAGTTGGAGACTTTCATCTCCCTCACCAACTTCAAACATCAGCTATCTGAGCAGCTAACCGATCGCTGCAGCTGTACATAGTCTATTGGTAAATAGCCCACCCTTTTCACCTACCTCATCCCCGTACTGTTTTTATTTATTTACTTTTCTGCTCTTCTGCACACCAATATCTCTACCTGTACATGACCATCTGATCTTTTATCACTCCAGTGTTAATCTGCAAATTGTAATTATTTGCCTACCTCCTCATGCCTTTTGCACACATTGTATATAGACCCCCCCTTCGTTTTCTACTGTGTTATTGACTTGTTAATTGTTTACTCCATGTGTACTCTTTGTTTGTATGCTCACACTGCTATGCTTTATCTTGGCCAGGTCGCAGTTGCAATGAGAACTTGTTCTCAACTAGCCTACCTGGTTAAATAAAGGTGAAATAAAAAAAATAAAAAAATATCTAGAAACAGTCTCATTCTTTATAATAGAACGTAGATCTATGTTCTAAATATTATAAAGAACATTAATCTAGCTGTCTACATATAAATAGAGACATTGATCACTGTCTGTCATATTTAATAGACAATAGATCTAGCGGTCTGTCATAATAATAATAGAGACAGTAGATCTAGCTGGTCTGTCATATTATAATAGAGACAGTAGATCTAGCTGGTCTGTCATTTATAATAGAGACAGTAGATCTAGCTGGTCTGTCATAATATAATAGAGACAGTAGATCTAGCTGGTCTGTCATAATATAATAGAGACAGTAGATCTAGCTGGTCTGTCATAATATAATAGAGACAGTAGATCTAGCTGGTCTGTCATATTATAATAGAGACAGTAGATCTAGCTGGTCTGTCATAATATAGACAGTAGAACTAGCTGGTCTGTCATAATATAATAGAGACAGTATCTAGCTGGTCTGTCATATATAATAGAGACAGTAGATCTAGCTGGTCTGTCATAATATGAGACAGTAGATCTAGCTGGTCTGTCATATTATAATAGAGACAGTAGATCTAGCTGGTCTGTCATAATATAGAGACAGTAGATCTAGCTGGTCTGTCATAATATAATAGAGACAGTAGATCTAGCTGGTCTGTCATATTATAATAGAGACAGTAGATCTAGCTGGTCTGTCATAAATAGAGACAGTAGATCTAGCTGGTCTGTCATAATATATAGAGACAGTAGATCTAGCTGGTCTGTCATAATATAGAGACAGTAGATCTAGCTGGTCTGTCATAATATAATAGAGACAGTAGATCTAGCTGGTCTGTCATAATATAATAGAGACAGTAGATCTAGCTGGTCTGTCATAATATAATAGAGACAGTAGATCTAGCTGGTCTGTCATAATATAATAGAGACAGTATCTAGCTGGTCTGTCATATTATAATAGAGACAGTAGATCTAGCTGGTCTGTCATAATAAATAGAGACAGTAGATCTAGCTGGTCTGTCATATTATATAGAGACAGTAGATCTAGCTGGTCTGTGTCATATTATAATAGAGACAGTAGATCTAGCTGGTCTGTCATATATAATAGAGACAGTAGATCTAGCTGGTCTGTCATAATATAATAGAGACAGTAGATCTAGCTGGTCTTCATAATATAAGAGACAGTAGATCTAGCTGGTCTGTCATATTATAATAGAGACAGTAGATCTAGCTGGTCTGTCATCATTATAATAGAGACAGTAGATCTAGCTGGTCTGTCATATTATAATAGAGACAGTAGATCTAGCTGGTCTGTCATATTATAATAGAGACAGTAGATCTAGCTGGTCTGTCATAATATAATAGAGACAGTAGATCTAGCTGGTCTGTCAAGTTATAATAGAGACAGTAGATCTAGCTGGTCTGTCATAATATAATAGAGACAGTAGATCTAGCTGGTCTGTCATAATATAATAGAGACAGTAGATCTAGCTGGTCTGTCATATTAAATAGAGACAGTAGATCTAGCTGGTCTGTCATAATATAATAGAGACAGTAGATCTAGCTGGTCTGTCATAATTAATAGAGACAGTAGATCTAGCTGGTCTGTCATAATATAATAGAGACAGTAGATCTAGCTGGTCTGTCATATTATAATAGAGACAGTAGATCTAGCTGGTCTGTCATAATATAATAGAGACAGTAGATCTAGCTGGTCTGTCATATTATAATAGAGACAGTAGATCTAGCTGGTCTGTCATATTATAATAGAGACAGTAGATCTAGCTGGTCTGTCAATTATAATAGAGACAGTAGATCTAGCTGGTCTGTCATATTATAATAGAGACAGTAGATCTAGCTGGTCTGTCATAATATAGAGACAGTAGATCTAGCTGGTCTGTCATATTATAATAGAGACAGTAGATCTAGCTGGTCTGTCATAATATAGAGACAGTAGATCTAGCTGGTCTGTCATAAATAATAGAGACAGTAGATCTAGCTGGTCTGTCATATATAATAGAGACAGTAGATCTAGCTGGTCTGTCATAATATAATAGAGACAGTAGATCTAGCTGGTCTGTCATAATATAATAGAGACAGTAGATCTAGCTGGTCTGTCATAATATAAGAGACAGTAGATCTAGCTGGTCTGTCATATCATAATAGAGACAGTAGATCTAGCTGGTCTGTCATATTAAATAGAGACAGTAGATCTAGCTGGTCTGTCATATTATAATAGAGACAGTAGATCTAGCTGGTCTGTCATATTATAATAGAGACAGTAGATCTAGCTGGTCTGTCATATTATATAGAGACAGTAGATCTAGCTGGTCTGTGTCATAAATAAGAGACAGTAGATCTAGCTGGTCTGTCATATTAATAGAGACAGTAGATCTAGCTGGTCTGTCATATTATAATAGAGACAGTAGATCTAGCTGGTCTGTCATATTATAATAGAGACAGTAGATCTAGCTGGTCTGTCATAATATAATAGAGACAGTAGATCTAGCTGGTCTGTCATAATATAATAGAGACAGTAGATCTAGCTGGTCTGTCATTATAATAGAGACAGTAGATCTAGCTGGTCTGTCATAATATAATAGAGACAGTAGATCTAGCTGGTCTGTCATAATATAATAGAGACAGTAGATCTAGCTGGTCTGTCATATTATAATAGAGACAGTAGATCTAGCTGGTCTGTCATAATATAATAGAGACAGTAGATCTAGCTGGTCTGTCATAATATAATAAGACAGTAGATCTAGCTGGTCTGTCATAATATAATAGAGACAGTAGATCTAGCTGGTCTGTCATATTATATAGAGACAGTAGATCTAGCTGGTCTGTCATATTATTAGAGACAGTAGATCTAGCTGGTCTGTCATAAATAGAGACAGTAGATCTAGCTGGTCTGTCATATATAATAGAGACAGTAGATCTAGCTGGTCTGTCATATTAATAGAGACAGTAGATCTAGCTGGTCTGTCATAATATAATAGAGACAGTAGATCTAGCTGGTCTGTCATAATATAATAGAGACAGTAGATCTAGCTGGTCTGTCATATTAATAGAGACAGTAGATCTAGCTGGTCTGTCATAATTAATAGAGACAGTAGATCTAGCTGGTCTGTCATATTATAATAGAGACAGTAGATCTAGCTGGTCTGTCATATTATAATAGAGACAGTAGATCTAGCTGGTCTGTCATATTATAATAGACAGTAGATCTAGCTGGTCTGTCATATTATAATAGAGACAGTAGATCTAGCTGGTCTGTCATAATATAATAGAGACAGTAGATCTAGCTGGTCTGTCATATTATAATAGACAGTCGATCTAGCTGGTCTGTCATGTTATAATAGAGACAGTTGATCTAGCTGGTCTGTCATATTATAATAGAGACAGTAGATCTAGCTGGTCTGTCATATATAATAGAGACAGTAGATCTAGCTGGTCTGTCATATATAATAGAGACAGTAGATCTAGCTGGTCTGTCATAATATAATAGAGACAGTAGATCTAGCTGGTCTGTCATATTATAATAGAGACAGTAGATCTAGCTGGTCTGTCATATTATAATAGAGACAGTAGATCTAGCTGGTCTGTCATATTATAATAGAGACAGTAGATCTAGCTGGTCTGTCATAATATAATAGAGACAGTAGATCTAGCTGGTCTGTCATATTATAATAGAGACAGTAGATCTAGCTGGTCTGTCATAATATAATAGAGACAGTAGATCTAGCTGGTCTGTCATAATATAATAGAGACAGTAGATCTAGCTGGTCTGTCATATTATAATAGAGACAGTAGATCTAGCTGGTCTGTCATATTATAATAGAGACAGTAGATCTAGCTGGTCTGTCATATTATAATAGAGACAGTAGATCTAGCTGGTCTGTCATATTATAATAGAGACAGTAGATCTAGCTGGTCTTCATATATAATAGAGACAGTAGATCTAGCTGGTCTGTCATAATATAATAGAGACAGTAGATCTAGCTGGTCTGTCATATTATATAGAGACAGTAGATCTAGCTGGTCTGTCATATTATAATAGAGACAGTAGATCTAGCTGGTCTGTCATAATATAATAGAGACAGTAGATCTAGCTGGTCTGTCATATTATATAGAGACAGTAGATCTAGCTGGTCTGTCATATTATAATAGAGACAGTAGATCTAGCTGGTCTGTCATATTATAATAGAGACAGTAGATCTAGCTGGTCTGTCATATTATAATAGAGACAGTAGATCTAGCTGGTCTGTCATATTATAATAGAGACAGTAGATCTAGCTGGTCTGTCATAATATAATAGAGACAGTAGATCTAGCTGGTCTGTCATATTATAATAGAGACAGTAGATCTAGCTGGTCTGTCATAATATAATAGAGACAGTAGATCTAGCTGGTCTGTCATATTAAATAGAGACAGTAGATCTAGCTGGTCTGTCATAATATAATAGAGACAGTAGATCTAGCTGGTCTGTCATATTATAATAGAGACAGTAGATCTAGCTGGTCTGTCATAATATAATAGAGACAGTAGATCTAGCTGGTCTGTCATAATATAATAGAGACAGTAGATCTAGCTGGTCTGTCATAATATAATAGAGACAGTAGATCTAGCTGGTCTGTCATAATATAGAGACAGTAGATCTAGCTGGTCTGTCATAATATAATAGAGACAGTAGATCTAGCTGGTCTGTCATATTATAATAGACAGTAGATCTAGCTGGTCTGTCATATATAATAGAGACAGTAGATCTAGCTGGTCTGTCATAATATAGAGACAGTAGATCTAGCTGGTCTGTCATAATATATAGAGACAGTAGATCTAGCTGGTCTGTCATTAAATATAGACAGTAGATCAAGCTGGTCTGTCATTATAATAGAGACAGTAGATCTAGCTGGTCTGTCATAATATAGAGACAGTAGATCTAGCTGGTCTGTCATAATATAATAGAGACAGTAGATCTAGCTGGTCTGTCATAATATATAGACAGTAGATCTAGCTGGTCTGTCATAATATAATAGAGACAGTAGATCTAGCTGGTCTGTCATAATATAATAGAGACAGTAGATCTAGCTGGTCTGTCATAATATAATAGAGACAGTAGATCTAGCTGGTCTGTCATATATAATAGAGACAGTAGATCTAGCTGGTCTGTCATATTATAATAGAGACAGTAGATCTAGCTGGTCTGTCATAATATAATAGAGACAGTAGATCTAGCTGGTCTGTCATAATATAATAGAGACAGTAGATCTAGCTGGTCTGTCATAATATAATAGAGACAGTAGATCTAGCTGGTCTGTCATATATAAATAGAGACAGTAGATCTAGCTGGTCTGTCATAATATAATAGAGACAGTAGATCTAGCTGGTCTGTCATATTATAATAGAGACAGTAGATCTAGCTGGTCTGTCATAATATAATAGAGACAGTAGATCTAGCTGGTCTGTCATAATATATAGAGACAGTAGATCTAGCTGGTCTGTCATATTATATAGAGACAGTAGATCTAGCTGCTGTCATATTATAATAGACAGTAGATCTAGCTGGTCTGTCATATTATAAGAGACAGTAGATCTAGCTGGTCTGTCATAATATAAGACAGTAGATCTAGCTGGTCTGTCATAATATAATAGAGACAGTAGATCTAGCTGGTCTGTCATATTATAATAGAGACAGTAGATCTAGCTGGTCTGTCATATTATAATAGAGACAGTAGATCTAGCTGGTCTGTCAAATTAATAGAGACAGTAGATCTAGCTGGTCTGTCATAATATAATAGAGACAGTAGATCTAGCTGGTCTGTCATAATATAGAGACAGTAGATCTAGCTGGTCTGTCATATTATAATAGAGACAGTAGATCTAGCTGGTCTGTCATAATATAATAGAGACAGTAGATCTAGCTGGTCTGTCATAATATAATAGAGACAGTAGATCTAGCTGGTCTGTCATAATATAATAGAGACAGTAGATCTAGCTGGTCTGTCATAATATAATAGAGACAGTAGATCTAGCTGGTCTGTCATTAAATAGAGACAGTAATCTAGCTGGTCTGTCATAATATAATAGAGACAGTAGATCTAGCTGGTCTGTCATAAATATAGAGACAGTAGATCTAGCTGGTCTGTCATATATAATAGAGACAGTAGATCTAGCTGGTCTGTCATATATAATAGAGACAGTAGATCTCTGGTCTGTCATAATATAATAGAGACAGTAGATCTAGCTGGTCTGTCATTATAATAGAGACAGTAGATCTAGCTGGTCTGTCATAATAATAGAGACAGTAGATCTAGCTGGTCTGTCATAATATAATAGAGACAGTAGATCTAGCTGGTCTGTCATAATATAATAGAGACAGTAGATCTAGCTGGTCTGTCATAATATAATAGAGACAGTAGATCTAGCTGGTCTGTCATATTATAATAGAGACAGTAGATCTAGCTGGTCTCTTATATAACAGTAGATCTAGCTGGTCTGTCATAATATAATAGAGACAGTAGATCTAGCTGGTCTGTCATATATAATAGAGACAGTAGATCTAGCTGGTCTGTCATATATAATAGAGACAGTAGATCTAGCTGGTCTGTCATAATATAATAGAGACATAGATCTAGCTGGTCTGTCATAATATAATAGAGACAGTAGATCTAGCTGGTCTGTCATAATATAATAGAGACAGTAGATCTAGCTGGTCTGTCATATAATAGAGACAGTAGATCTAGCTGGTCTGTCATATATAATAGAGACAGTAGATCTAGCTGGTCTGTCATAATATAATAGAGACAGTAGATCTAGCTGGTCTGTCATAATATAATAGAGACAGTAGATCTAGGGTCTGTCATAATATAATAGAGACAGTAGATCTAGCTGGTCTGTCATATTATAATAGAGACAGTAGATCTAGCTGGTCTGTCATATTATAATAGAGACAGTAGATCTAGCTGGTCTGTCATAATATAATAGAGACAGTAGATCTAGCTGGTCTGTCATAATATAATAGAGACAGTAGATCTAGCTGGTCTGTCATATATAATAGAGACAGTAGATCTAGCTGGTCTGTCATAATATAATAGAGACAGTAGATCTAGCTGGTCTGTCATATATAATAGAGACAGTAGATCTAGCTGGTCTGTCATAATATAATAGAGACAGTAGATCTAGCTGGTCTGTCATAAATAATAGAGACAGTAGATCTAGCTGGTCTGTCATATTATAATAGAGACAGTAGATCTAGCTGGTCTGTCATAATATAATAGAGACAGTAGATCTAGCTGGTCTGTCATAATATAATAGAGACAGTAGATCTAGCTGGTCTGTCATATTATAATAGAGACAGTAGATCTAGCTGGTCTGTCATAATATAATAGAGACAGTAGATCTAGCTGGTCTGTCATATTATAATAGAGACAGTAGATCTAGCTGGTCTGTCATAATATAATAGAGACAGTAGATCTAGCTGGTCTGTCATAATATAATAGAGACAGTAGATCTAGCTGGTCTGTCATATTATAATAGAGACAGTAGATCTAGCTGGTCTGTCATAATATAATAGAGACAGTAGATCTAGCTGGTCTGTCATAATAAATAGAGACAGTAGATCTAGCTGGTCTGTCATAATATAATAGAGACAGTAGATCTAGCTGGTCTGTCATATTATAATAGAGACAGTAGATCTAGCTGGTCTGTCATAATATAATAGAGACAGTAGATCTAGCTGGTCTGTCATATATAATAGAGACAGTAGATCTAGCTGGTCTGTCATATTATAATAGAGACAGTAGATCTAGCTGGTCTGTCATATTATAATAGAGACAGTAGATCTAGCTGGTCTGTCATATTATTAGAGACAGTAGATCTAGCTGGTCTGTCATAATATAATAGACAGTAGATCTAGCTGGTCTGTCATATTATAATAGAGACAGTAGATCTAGCTGGTCTGTCATAATATAATAGAGACAGTAGATCTAGCTGGTCTGTCATAATATAATAGAGACAGTAGATCTAGCTGGTCTGTCATATTATAATAGAGACAGTAGATCTAGCTGGTCTGTCATATTATAATAGAGACAGTAGATCTAGCTGGTCTGTCATATATAATAGAGACAGTAGATCTAGCTGGTCTGTCATAATATAATAGAGACAGTAGATCTAGCTGGTCTGTCATATTATAAAGACAGTAGATCTAGCTGGTCTGTCATATTATATAGAGACAGTAGATCTAGCTGGTCTGTCATAATATAATAGAGACAGTAGATCTAGCTGGTCTGTCATAATATAATAGAGACAGTAGATCTAGCTGGTCTGTCAATATAATAGAGACAGTAGATCTAGCTGGTCTGTCATAATATAATAGAGACAGTAGATCTAGCTGGTCTGTCATAAATAATAGAGACAGTAGATCTAGCTGGTCTGTCATAATATAATAGAGACAGTAGATCTAGCTGGTCTGTCATAATATAATAGAGACAGTAGATCTAGCTGGTCTGTCATATATAATAGAGACAGTAGATCTAGCTGGTCTGTCATATATAATAGAGACAGTAGATCTAGCTGGTCTGTCATAATATAATAGAGACAGTAGATCTAGCTGGTCTGTCATATAATAATAGAGACAGTAGATCTAGCTGGTCTGTCATATATATAGAGACAGTAGATCTAGCTGGTCTGTCATATTATAATAGAGACAGTAGATCTAGCTGGTCTGTCATAATATAATAGAGACAGTAGATCTAGCTGGTCTGTCATTATAATAGAGACAGTAGATCTAGCTGGTCTGTCATAATATAATAGAGACAGTAGATCTAGCTGGTCTGTCATAATATAATAGAGACAGTAGATCTAGCTGGTCTGTCATATAATAGAGACAGTAGATCTAGCTGGTCTGTCATAATATAGAGACAGTAGATCTAGCTGGTCTGTCATATTATATAGAGACAGTAGATCTAGCTGGTCTGTCATAATATAATAGAGACAGTAGATCTAGCTGGTCTTTCATATTATAATAGAGACAGTAGATCTAGCTGGTCTGTCATAATATGAGACAGTAGATCTAGTGGATCTAGCTGGTCTGTCATAATATAATAGAGACAGTAGATCTAGCTGGTCTGTCATATTATAATAGAGACAGTAGATCTAGCTGGTCTGTCATATATAATAGAGACAGTAGATCTAGCTGGTCTGTCATAATATAAAGACAGTAGATCTAGCTGGTCTGTCATAATATAATAGAGACAGTAGATCTAGCTGGTCTGTCATATATAATAGAGACAGTAGATCTAGCTGGTCTGTCATATTATAATAGAGACAGTAGATCTAGCTGGTCTGTCATAATATAATAGAGACAGTAGATCTAGCTGGTCTGTCATAATATAATAGAGACAGTAGATCTAGCTGGTCTGTCATAATATAATAGAGACAGTAGATCTAGCTGGTCTGTCATAATATATAGACAGTAGATCTAGCTGGTCTGTCATATTATAATAGAGACAGTAGATCTAGCTGGTCTGTCATAATATAATAGAGACAGTAGATCTAGCTGGTCTGTCATATTATAATAGAGACAGTAGATCTAGCTGGTCTGTCATAATATAATAGAGACAGTAGATCTAGCTGGTCTGTCATATTATAATAGAGACAGTATCTAGCTGGTCTGTCATAATATAATAGAGACAGTAGATCTAGCTGGTCTGTCATAATATAGAGACAGTAGATCTAGCTGGTCTGTCATATTATAATAGAGAGTAGATCTAGCTGGTCTGTCATATTATAATAGAGACAGTAGATCTAGCTGGTCTGTCATAATATAATAGAGACAGTAGATCTAGCTGGTCTGTCATAATATAGAGACAGTAGATCTAGCTGGTCTGTCATATATAATAGAGACAGTAGATCTAGCTGGTCTGTCATAATATAATAGAGACAGTAGATCTAGCTGGTCTGTCATATTATAATAGAGACAGTAGATCTAGCTGGTCTGTCATAAATATAGAGACAGTAGATCTAGCTGGTCTGTCATAATATAGAGAGACAGTAGATCTAGCTGGTCTGTCATAATATAATAGAGACAGTAGATCTAGCTGCTGTCTGTCATATTATAATAGAGACAGTAGATCTAGCTGGTCTGTCATAATATAATAGAGACAGTAGATCTAGCTGGTCTGTCATAATATAATAGAGACAGTAGATCTAGCTGGTCTGTCATATATAATAGAGACAGTAGATCTAGCTGGTCTGTCATAATATAATAGAGACAGTATTCTAGCTGGTCTGTCATATTATATAGAGACAGTAGATCTAGCTGGTCTGTCATAATATAATAGAGACAGTAGATCTAGCTGGTCTGTCATAATATAATAGAGACAGTAGATCTAGCTGGTCTGTCATATTATAATAGAGACAGTAGATCTAGCTGGTCTGTCATAATATAATAGAGACAGTAGATCTAGCTGGTCTGTCATAATATAATAGAGACAGTAGATCTAGCTGGTCTGTCATAATATAATAGAGACAGTAGATCTAGCTGGTCTGTCATAATTAAATAGAGACAGTAGATCTAGCTGGTCTGTCATAATATAATAGACAGTAGATCTAGCTGGTCTGTCATAATATATAGAGACAGTAGATCTAGCTGGTCTGTCATAATATAATAGAGACAGTAGATCTAGCTGGTCTGTCATATATAAAGAGACAGTAGATCTAGCTGGTCTGTCATAATATAGAGACAGTAGATCTAGCTGGTCTGTCATAATATAATAGAGACAGTAGATCTAGCTGGTCTGTCATATTATAATAGAGACAGTAGATCTAGCTGCTGGTCTGTCATATATAATAGAGACAGTAGATCTAGCTGGTCTGTCATAATATAATAGAGACAGTAGATCTAGCTGGTCTGTCATAATATAATAGAGACAGTAGATCTAGCTGGTCTGTCATAATATAATAGAGACAGTAGATCTAGCTGTCTGTCATATTATAATAGAGACAGTAGATCTAGCTGGTCTGTCATAATATAATAGAGACAGTAGATCTAGCTGGTCTGTCATATTATAATAGAGACAGTAGATCTAGCTGGTCTGTCATATTATAATAGAGACAGTAGATCTAGCTGGTCTGTCATAATATAATAGAGACAGTAGATCTAGCTGGTCTGTCATTATAATAGAGACAGTAGATCTAGCTGGTCTGTCATATTATAATAGAGACAGTATCTAGCTGGTCTGTCATATTATAATAGAGACAGTAGATCTAGCTGGTCTGTCATATTATAATAGAGACAGTAGATCTAGCTGGTCTGTCATATTATAATAGAGACAGTAGATCTAGCTGGTCTGTCATAATATAATAGAGACAGTAGATCTAGCTGGTCTGTCATAATATAATAGAGACAGTAGATCTAGCTGGTCTGTCATAATATAATAGAGACAGTAGATCTAGCTGGTCTGTCAAATAATAATAGAGACAGTAGATCTAGCTGGTCTGTCATATTATAATAGAGACAGTAGATCTAGCTGGTCTGTCATAATATAATAGAGACAGTAGATCTAGCTGGTCTGTCATAATATAATAGAGACAGTAGATCTAGCTGGTCTGTCATATATAATAGAGACAGTAGATCTAGCTGGTCTGTCATAATATAATAGAGACAGTAGATCTAGCTGGTCTGTCATATTATAATAGAGACAGTAGATCTAGCTGGTCTGTCATATATAATAGAGACAGTAGATCTAGCTGGTCTGTCATAATATAATAGAGACAGTAGATCTAGCTGGTCTGTCATATTATAATAGAGACAGTAGATCTAGCTGGTCTGTCATAATATAATAGAGACAGTAGATCTAGCTGGTCTGTCATAATATAATAGAGACAGTAGATCTAGCTGGTCTGTCATAATATAATAGAGACAGTAGATCTAGCTGGTCTGTCATATTATATAGAGACAGTAGATCTAGCTGGTCTGTCAAATATATAGAGACAGTAGATCTAGCTGGTCTGTCATATTATAATAGAGACAGTAGATCTAGCTGGTCTGTCATATTATAATAGAGACAGTAGATCTAGCTGGTCTGTCATATTATATAGAGACAGTAGATCTAGCTGGTCTGTCATATTATAATAGAGACAGTAGATCTAGCTGGTCTGTCATAATATAATAGAGACAGTAGATCTAGCTGGTCTGTCATATTATAATAGAGACAGTAGATCTAGCTGGTCTGTCATATATAATAGAGAGACAGTAGATCTAGCTGGTCTGTCATAATATATAGAGACAGTAGATCTAGCTGGTCTGTCATATATAATAGAGACAGTAGATCTAGCTGGTCTGTCATATTATAATAGAGACAGTAGATCTAGCTGGTCTGTCATATATAAAAAGATAGAGACAGTAGATCTAGCTGGTCTGTCATATTATAATAGAGACAGTAGATCTAGCTGGTCTGTCATATTATAATAGAGACAGTAGATCTAGCTGGTCTGTCTATTATATATGACAGACCAGCTAGATCTACTGTCTCTATTATAATATACACCAGCTATCTATCTACTGTCTCTATTATATATGACAGACCAGCTAGATCTACTGTCTCTATTTAATATGACAGACCAGCTAGATCTACTGTCTCTATTATAAATGACAGACCAGCTAGATCTACTGTCTCTATTATAATATGACAGACCAGCTAGATCTACTGTCTCTATTATAATATGACAGACCAGCTAGATCTACTGTCTCTATTATATTATGACAGACCAGCTAGATCTACTGTCTCTATTATATATGACAGACCAGCTAGATCTACTGTCTCTATTATAATGACAGACCAGCTAGATCTACTGTCTCTATTATATATGACAGACCAGCTAGATCTACTGTCTCTATTATATTATGACAGACCAGCTAGATCTACTGTCTCTATTATAATATGACAGACCAGCTAGATCTACTGTCTCTATTATATTATGACAGACCAGCTAGATCTACTGTCTCTATTATAATATGACAGACCAGCTAGATCTACTGTCTCTATTATATTATGACAGACCAGCTAGATCTACTGTCTCTATTATATTATGACAGACCAGCTAGATCTACTGTCTCTATTATATTATGACAGACCAGCTAGATCTACTGTCTCTATTATATTATGACAGACCAGCTAGATCTACTGTCTCTATTATATTATGACACCAGCTAGATCTACTGTCTCTATTATAATATGACAGACCAGCTAGATCTACTGTCTCTATTATATTATGACAGACCAGCTAGATCTACTGTCTCTATTATATTATGACAGACCAGCTAGATCTACTGTCTCTATTATAATATGACAGACCAGCTAGATCTACTGTCTCTATTATATTATGACAGACCAGCTAGATCTACTGTCTCTATTATATTATGACAGACCAGCTAGATCTACTGTCTCTATTATATTATGACAGACCAGCTAGATCTACTGTCTCTATTATATTATGACAGACCAGCTAGATCTACTGTCTCTATTATAATATGACAGACCAGCTAGATCTACTGTCTCTATTATATTATGACAGACCAGCTAGATCTACTGTCTCTATTATATTATGACAGACCAGCTAGATCTACTGTCTCTATTATATTGACAGACCAGCTAGATCTACTGTCTCTATTATATTATGACAGACCAGCTAGATCTACTGTCTCTATTATAATATGACAGACCAGCTAGATCTACTGTCTCTATTATATTATGACAGACCAGCTAGATCTACTGTCTCTATTATATTATGACAGACCAGCTAGATCTACTGTCTCTATTATATATGACAGACCAGCTAGATCTACTGTCTCTATTATAATTGACAGACCAGCTAGATCTACTGTCTCTATTATATTATGACAGACCAGCTAGATCTACTGTCTCTATTATAATATGACAGACCAGCTAGATCTACTGTCTCTATTATAATTGACAGACCAGCTAGATCTACTGTCTCTATTATATTATGACAGACCAGCTAGATCTACTGTCTCTATTATATTATGACAGACCAGCTAGATCTACTGTCTCTATTATATATGACAGACCAGCTAGATCTACTGTCTCTATTATATTATGACAGACCAGCTAGATCTACTGTCTCTATTTATTATGACAGACCAGCTAGATCTACTGTCTCTATTATATATGACAGACCAGCTAGATCTACTGTCTCTATTATATTATGACAGACCAGCTAGATCTACTGTCTCTATTATATTATGACAGACCAGCTAGATCTACTGTCTCTATATATATGACAGACCAGCTAGATCTACTGTCTCTATTAATATGACAGACCAGCTAGATCTACTGTCTCTATTATATTATGACAGACCAGCTAGATCTACTGTCTCTATTATATTATGACAGACCAGCTAGATCTACTGTCTCTATTATATTATGACAGACCAGCTAGATCTACTGTCTCTATTATATTATGACAGACCAGCTAGATCTACTGTCTCTATTATATATGACAGACCAGCTAGATCTACTGTCTCTATTTATTATGACAGACCAGCTAGATCTACTGTCTCTATTATATTATGACAGACCAGCTAGATCTACTGTCTCTATTATATTATGACAGACCAGCTAGATCTACTGTCTCTATTATTTATGACAGACCAGCTAGATCTACTGTCTCTATTATATTATGACAGACCAGCTAGATCTACTGTCTCTATTATATTACAGACCAGCTAGATCTACTGTCTCTATTATATTATGACAGACCAGCTAGATACTGTCTCTATTATATAATGACAGACCAGCTAGATCTACTGTCTCTATTATATTATGACAGACCAGCTAGATCTACTGTCTCTATTATATTATGACAGACCAGCTAGATCTACTGTCTCTATTATAATATGACAGACCAGCTAGATCTACTGTCTCTATTATATATGACAGACCAGCTAGATCTACTGTCTCTATTATATTATGACAGACCAGCTAGATCTACTGTCTCTATTATATTATGACCCAGCTAGATCTACTGTCTCTATTATATTATGACAGACCAGCTAGATCTACTGTCTCTATTATATTATGACAGACCAGCTAGATCTACTGTCTCTATTATATTATGACAGACCAGCTAGATCTACTGTCTCTATTATATATGACAGACCAGCTAGATCTACTGTCTCTATTATATTATGACAGACCAGCTAGATCTACTGTCTCTATTATAATATGACAGACCAGCTAGATCTACTGTCTCTATTATATTATGACAGACCAGCTAGATCTACTGTCTCTATTATGACAGACCAGCTAGATCTACTGTCTCTATTATATTATGACAGACCAGCTAGATCTACTGTCTCTATTATAATATGACAGACCAGCTAGATCTACTGTCTCTATTATATTATGACAGACCAGCTAGATCTACTGTCTCTATTATAATATGACAGACCAGCTAGATCTACTGTCTCTATTATATTATGACAGACCAGCTAGATCTACTGTCTCTATTATAATATGACAGACCAGCTAGATCTACTGTCTCTATTATATTATGACAGACCAGCTAGATCTACTGTCTCTATTATATATGACAGACCAGCTAGATCTACTGTCTCTATTATATTATGACAGACCAGCTAGATCTACTGTCTCTATTATATTATGACAGACCAGCTAGATCTACTGTCTCTATTATAATATGACAGACCAGCTAGATCTACTGTCTCTATTATATATGACAGACCAGCTAGATCTACTGTCTCTATTATATTATGACAGACCAGCTAGATCTACTGTCTCTATATATTATGACAGACCAGCTAGATCTACTGTCTCTATTATATTATGACAGACCAGCTAGATCTACTGTCTCTATTATAATGACAGACCAGCTAGATCTACTGTCTCTATTATATTATGACAGACCAGCTAGATCTACTGTCTCTATTATATTGACAGACCAGCTAGATCTACTGTCTCTATTATATTATGACAGACCAGCTAGATCTACTGTCTCTATTATATTAACAGACCAGCTAGATCTACTGTCTCTATTATAATATGACAGACCAGCTAGATCTACTGTCTCTATTTATATGACAGACCAGCTAGATCTACTGTCTCTATTATATTATGACAGACCAGCTAGATCTACTGTCTCTATTATAATTGACAGACCAGCTAGATCTACTGTCTCTATTATAATATGACAGACCAGCTAGATCTACTGTCTCTATTATATATGACAGACCAGCTAGATCTACTGTCTCTATTATATTATGACAGACCAGCTAGATCTACTGTCTCTATTATATATGACAGACCAGCTAGATCTACTGTCTCTATTATATTATGACAGACCAGCTAGATCTACTGTCTCTATTATAATAACAGACCAGCTAGATCTACTGTCTCTATTATTTATGACAGACCAGCTAGATCTACTGTCTCTATTATAATATGACAGACCAGCTAGATCTACTGTCTCTATTATATTGACAGACCAGCTAGATCTACTGTCTCTATTATATTATGACAGACCAGCTAGATCTACTGTCTCTATTATAATATGACAGACCAGCTAGATCTACTGTCTCTATTATATTATGACAGACCAGCTAGATCTACTGTCTCTATTATATTATGACAGACCAGCTAGATCTACTGTCTCTATTATAATGACAGACCAGCTAGATCTACTGTCTCTATTATATTATGACAGACCAGCTAGATCTACTGTCTCTATTATATTATGACAGACCAGCTAGATCTACTGTCTCTATTATAATATGACAGACCAGCTAGATCTACTGTCTCTATTATATTATGACAGACCAGCTAGATCTACTGTCTCTATTATAATATGACAGACCAGCTAGATCTACTGTCTCTATTATATTATGACAGACCAGCTAGATCTACTGTCTCTATTATAATATGACAGACCAGCTAGATCTACTGTCTCTATTATAATATGACAGACCAGCTAGATCTACTGTCTCTATTATATTATGACAGACCAGCTAGATCTACTGTCTCTATTATATATGACAGACCAGCTAGATCTACTGTCTCTATTAATAATGACAGACCAGCTAGATCTACTGTCTCTATTATATTATGACAGACCAGCTAGATCTACTGTCTCTATTATATTATGACAGACCAGCTAGATCTACTGTCTCTATTATATTATGACAGACCAGCTAGATCTACTGTCTCTATTATATTATGACAGACCAGCTAGATCTACTGTCTCTATTATAATATGACAGACCAGCTAGATCTACTGTCTCTATTATATTATGACAGACCAGCTAGATCTACTGTCTCTATTATATATGACAGACCAGCTAGATCTACTGTCTCTATTATATTATGACAGACCAGCTAGATCTACTGTCTCTATTATATTATGACAGACCAGCTAGATCTACTGTCTCTATTATATTATGACAGACCAGCTAGATCTACTGTCTCTATTATATGACAGACCAGCTAGATCTACTGTCTCTATTATATTATGACAGACCAGCTAGATCTACTGTCTCTATTATATTATGACAGACCAGCTAGATCTACTGTCTCTATTATATTATGACAGACCAGCTAGATCTACTGTCTCTATTATTTATGACAGACCAGCTAGATCTACTGTCTCTATTATAAATGACAGACCAGCTAGATCTACTGTCTCTATTATATTATGACAGACCAGCTAGATCTACTGTCTCTATTATATTATGACAGACCAGCTAGATCTACTGTCTCTATTATATATGACAGACCAGCTAGATCTACTGTCTCTATTATTTATGACAGACCAGCTAGATCTACTGTCTCTATTATATTATGACAGACCAGCTAGATCTACTGTCTCTATTATATATGACAGACCAGCTAGATCTACTGTCTGTCTCTATTATATTATGACAGACCAGCTAGATCTACTGTCTCTATTATATATGACAGACCAGCTAGATCTACTGTCTCTATTAATATGACAGACCAGCTAGATCTACTGTCTCTATTATATTATGACAGACCAGCTAGATCTACTGTCCTCTATTATTAGACCAGCTAGAATTGTCTCTATATAAAACAGACCAGCTAGATCTACTGTCTCTATTATAATATGACAGACCAGCTAGATCTACTGTCTCTATTATATTATGACAGACCAGCTAGATCTACTGTCTCTATTATATTATGACAGACCAGCTAGATCTACTGTCTCTATTATAATATGACAGACCAGCTAGATCTACTGTCTCTCTATAATTATGACAGACCAGCTAGATCTACTGTCTCTATTATATTATGACAGACCAGCTAGATCTACTGTCTCTATTATATTATGACAGACCAGCTAGATCTACTGTCTCTATTATATTATGACAGACCAGCTAGATCTACTGTCTCTATTATATTATGACAGACCAGCTAGATCTACTGTCTCTATTATATATGACAGACCAGCTAGATCTACTGTCTCTATTATATTATGACAGACCAGCTAGATCTACTGTCTCTATTATATTATGACAGACCAGCTAGATCTACTGTCTCTATATATATGACAGACCAGCTAGATCTACTGTCTCTATTATAATATGACAGACCAGCTAGATCTACTGTCTCTATTATATTATGACAGACCAGCTAGATCTACTGTCTCTATTATATTATGACAGACCAGCTAGATCTACTGTCTCTATTATATTGACAGACCAGCTAGATCTACTGTCTCTATTATATATGACAGACCAGCTAGATCTACTGTCTCTATTATATTATGACAGACCAGCTAGATCTACTGTCTCTATTATATTATGACAGACCAGCTAGATCTACTGTCTCTATTATATTATGACAGACCAGCTAGATCTACTGTCTCTATTATATTATGACAGACCAGCTAGATCTACTGTCTCTATTATATTATGACAGACCAGCTAGATCTACTGTCTCTATTATTTATGACAGACCAGCTAGATCTACTGTCTCTATTATAATTTGACAGACCAGCTAGATCTACTGTCTCTATTATATTATGACAGACCAGCTAGATCTACTGTCTCTATTAATTGACAGACCAGCTAGATCTACTGTCTCTATTATATTATGACAGACCAGCTAGATCTACTGTCTCTATTATATTATGACAGACCAGCTAGATCTACTGTCTCTATTATAATTACAGACCAGCTAGATCTACTGTCTCTATTATATTATGACAGACCAGCTAGATCTACTGTCTCTATTATATTATGACAGACCAGCTAGATCTACTGTCTCTATTATATTATGACAGACCAGCTAGATCTACTGTCTCTATTATAATATGACAGACCAGCTAGATCTACTGTCTCTATTATATATGACAGACCAGCTAGATCTACTGTCTCTATTATATTATGACAGACCAGCTAGA
Organism: Oncorhynchus kisutch; assembly: GCF_002021735.2. Taxonomy (NCBI): domain Eukaryota; kingdom Metazoa; phylum Chordata; class Actinopteri; order Salmoniformes; family Salmonidae; genus Oncorhynchus; species Oncorhynchus kisutch. The sequence goes on from NW_022262473.1 coordinate 23,097, forward strand.
TCTACTGTCTCTATTATATGACAGACCAGCTAGATCTACTGTCTCTATTATATTATGACAGACCAGCTAGATCTACTGTCTCTATATAATATGACAGACCAGCTAGATCTACTGTCTCTATTATTATGACAGACCAGCTAGATCTACTGTCTATTATTTATGACAGACCAGCTAGATCTACTGTCTCTATTATATTATGACAGACCAGCTAGATCTACTGTCTCTATTATAATATGACAGACCAGCTAGATCTACTGTCTCTATTATATTATGACAGACCAGCTAGATCTACTGTCTCTATTATATTATGACAGACCAGCTAGATCTACTGTCTCTATTATATTATGACAGACCAGCTAGATCTACTGTCTCTATTATATATGACAGACCAGCTAGATCTACTGTCTCTATTATATATGACAGACCAGCTAGATCTACTGTCTCTATTATAATATGACAGACCAGCTAGATCTACTGTCTCTATTATATTATGACAGACCAGCTAGATCTACTGTCTCTATTATATTATGACAGACCAGCTAGATCTACTGTCTCTATTATATTATGACAGACCAGCTAGATCTACTGTCTCTATTATAATATGACAGACCAGCTAGATCTACTGTCTCTATTATATATGACAGACCAGCTAGATCTACTGTCTCTATTATATTATGACAGACCAGCTAGATCTACTGTCTCTATTATATGACAGACCAGCTAGATCTACTGTCTCTATTATATTATGACAGACCAGCTAGATCTACTGTCTCTATTATATTATGACAGACCAGCTAGATCTACTGTCTCTATTATATTATGACAGACCAGCTAGATCTACTGTCTCTATTATATGACAGACCAGCTAGATCTACTGTCTCTATTATAATATGACAGACCAGCTAGATCTACTGTCTCTATTATATTATGACAGACCAGCTAGATCTACTGTCTCTATTATATATGACAGACCAGCTAGATCTACTGTCTCTATTATATTATGACAGACCAGCTAGATCTACTGTCTCTATTATATTATGACAGACCAGCTAGATCTACTGTCTCTATTATATTATGACAGACCAGCTAGATCTACTGTCTCTATTATATTATGACAGACCAGCTAGATCTACTGTCTCTATTATATTATGACAGACCAGCTAGATCTACTGTCTCTATTATATTATGACAGACCAGCTAGATCTACTGTCTCTATTATATTATGACAGACCAGCTAGATCTACTGTCTCTATTATATTATGACAGACCAGCTAGATCTACTGTCTCTATTATAATATGACAGACCAGCTAGATCTACTGTCTCTATTATATTATGACAGACCAGCTAGATCTACTGTCTCTATTATATTATGACAGACCAGCTAGATCTACTGTCTCTATTATAATATGACAGACCAGCTAGATCTACTGTCTCTATTATATTATGACAGACCAGCTAGATCTACTGTCTCTATTATAATATGACAGACCAGCTAGATCTACTGTCTCTATTATATTATGACAGACCAGCTAGATCTACTGTCTCTATTATATTATGACAGACCAGCTAGATCTACTGTCTCTATTATATATGACAGACCAGCTAGATCTACTGTCTCTATTATATTATGACAGACCAGCTAGATCTACTGTCTCTATTATATTATGACAGACCAGCTAGATCTACTGTCTCTATTATATATGACAGACCAGCTAGATCTACTGTCTCTATTATATTATGACAGACCAGCTAGATCTACTGTCTCTATTATATATGACAGACCAGCTAGATCTACTGTCTCTATTATAATATGACAGACCAGCTAGATCTACTGTCTCTATTATATTATGACAGACCAGCTAGATCTACTGTCTCTATTATATTATGACAGACCAGCTAGATCTACTGTCTCTATTATATTATGACAGACCAGCTAGATCTACTGTCTCTATTATATTATGACAGACCAGCTAGATCTACTGTCTCTATTATATTATGACAGACCAGCTAGATCTACTGTCTCTATTATATTATGACAGACCAGCTAGATCTACTGTCTCTATTATAATATGACAGACCAGCTAGATCTACTGTCTCTATTATATTATGACAGACCAGCTAGATCTACTGTCTCTATTATATTATGACAGACCAGCTAGATCTACTGTCTCTATTATATTATGACAGACCAGCTAGATCTACTGTCTCTATTATATTATGACAGACCAGCTAGATCTACTGTCTCTATTATATTATGACAGACCAGCTAGATCTACTGTCTCTATTATATTATGACAGACCAGCTAGATCTACTGTCTCTATTATATTATGACAGACCAGCTAGATCTACTGTCTCTATTATATTATGACAGACCAGCTAGATCTACTGTCTCTATTATATTATGACAGACCAGCTAGATCTACTGTCTCTATTATATTATGACAGACCAGCTAGATCTACTGTCTCTATTATAATATGACAGACCAGCTAGATCTACTGTCTCTATTATATATGACAGACCAGCTAGATCTACTGTCTCTATTATATTATGACAGACCAGCTAGATCTACTGTCTCTATTATATTATGACAGACCAGCTAGATCTACTGTCTCTATTATATTATGACAGACCAGCTAGATCTACTGTCTCTATTATATTATGACAGACCAGCTAGATCTACTGTCTCTATTATATTATGACAGACCAGCTAGATCTACTGTCTCTATTATATTATGACAGACCAGCTAGATCTACTGTCTCTATTATATTATGACAGACCAGCTAGATCTACTGTCTCTATTATATATGACAGACCAGCTAGATCTACTGTCTCTATTATATTATGACAGACCAGCTAGATCTACTGTCTCTATTATATTATGACAGACCAGCTAGATCTACTGTCTCTATTATATTATGACAGACCAGCTAGATCTACTGTCTCTATTATATTATGACAGACCAGCTAGATCTACTGTCTCTATTATATTATGACAGACCAGCTAGATCTACTGTCTCTATTATATTATGACAGACCAGCTAGATCTACTGTCTCTATTATATTATGACAGACCAGCTAGATCTACTGTCTCTATTATATTATGACAGACCAGCTAGATCTACTGTCTCTATTATATTATGACAGACCAGCTAGATCTACTGTCTCTATTATATTATGACAGACCAGCTAGATCTACTGTCTCTATTATATTATGACAGACCAGCTAGATCTACTGTCTCTATTATATTATGACAGACCAGCTAGATCTACTGTCTCTATTATATTATGACAGACCAGCTAGATCTACTGTCTCTATTATATTATGACAGACCAGCTAGATCTACTGTCTCTATTATAATATGACAGACCAGCTAGATCTACTGTCTCTATTATATTATGACAGACCAGCTAGATCTACTGTCTCTATTATAATATGACAGACCAGCTAGATCTACTGTCTCTATTATATTATGACAGACCAGCTAGATCTACTGTCTCTATTATATTATGACAGACCAGCTAGATCTACTGTCTCTATTATATTATGACAGACCAGCTAGATCTACTGTCTCTATTATATTATGACAGACCAGCTAGATCTACTGTCTCTATTATATTATGACAGACCAGCTAGATCTACTGTCTCTATTATATTATGACAGACCAGCTAGATCTACTGTCTCTATTATATTATGACAGACCAGCTAGATCTACTGTCTCTATTATATTATGACAGACCAGCTAGATCTACTGTCTCTATTATATTATGACAGACCAGCTAGATCTACTGTCTCTATTATATTTGACAGACCAGCTAGATCTACTGTCTCTATTATATTATGACAGACCAGCTAGATCTACTGTCTCTATTATATTATGACAGACCAGCTAGATCTACTGTCTCTATTATATTATGACAGACCAGCTAGATCTACTGTCTCTATTATAATATGACAGACCAGCTAGATCTACTGTCTCTATTATATTATGACAGACCAGCTAGATCTACTGTCTCTATTATATTATGACAGACCAGCTAGATCTACTGTCTCTATTATATTATGACAGACCAGCTAGATCTACTGTCTCTATTATATTATGACAGACCAGCTAGATCTACTGTCTCTATTATATTATGACAGACCAGCTAGATCTACTGTCTCTATTATATTATGACAGACCAGCTAGATCTACTGTCTCTATTATATTATGACAGACCAGCTAGATCTACTGTCTCTATTATATTATGACAGACCAGCTAGATCTACTGTCTCTATTATATTATGACAGACCAGCTAGATCTACTGTCTCTATTATAATATGACAGACCAGCTAGATCTACTGTCTCTATTATATTATGACAGACCAGCTAGATCTACTGTCTCTATTATATTATGACAGACCAGCTAGATCTACTGTCTCTATTATATATGACAGACCAGCTAGATCTACTGTCTCTATTATATTATGACAGACCAGCTAGATCTACTGTCTCTATTATAATATGACAGACCAGCTAGATCTACTGTCTCTATATATTATGACAGACCAGCTAGATCTACTGTCTCTATTATATTATGACAGACCAGCTAGATCTACTGTCTCTATTATATTATGACAGACCAGCTAGATCTACTGTCTCTATTATAATATGACAGACCAGCTAGATCTACTGTCTCTATTATATTATGACAGACCAGCTAGATCTACTGTCTCTATTATATTATGACAGACCAGCTAGATCTACTGTCTCTATTATATTATGACAGACCAGCTAGATCTACTGTCTCTATTATATTATGACAGACCAGCTAGATCTACTGTCTCTATTATATATGACAGACCAGCTAGATCTACTGTCTCTATTATATTATGACAGACCAGCTAGATCTACTGTCTCTATTATATTATGACAGACCAGCTAGATCTACTGTCTCTATTATATTATGACAGACCAGCTAGATCTACTGTCTCTATTATATTATGACAGACCAGCTAGATCTACTGTCTCTATTATATTATGACAGACCAGCTAGATCTACTGTCTCTATTATAATATGACAGACCAGCTAGATCTACTGTCTCTATTATATTATGACAGACCAGCTAGATCTACTGTCTCTATTATATTATGACAGACCAGCTAGATCTACTGTCTCTATTATATTATGACAGACCAGCTAGATCTACTGTCTCTATATTATGACAGACCAGCTAGATCTACTGTCTCTATTATAATATGACAGACCAGCTAGATCTACTGTCTCTATTATATTATGACAGACCAGCTAGATCTACTGTCTCTATTATTATGACAGACCAGCTAGATCTACTGTCTCTATTATAATATGACAGACCAGCTAGATCTACTGTCTCTATTATATATGACAGACCAGCTAGATCTACTGTCTCTATTATATTATGACAGACCAGCTAGATCTACTGTCTCTATTATATTATGACAGACCAGCTAGATCTACTGTCTCTATTATAATGACAGACCAGCTAGATCTACTGTCTCTATTATATTATGACAGACCAGCTAGATCTACTGTCTCTATTATATTATGACAGACCAGCTAGATCTACTGTCTCTATTATATTATGACAGACCAGCTAGATCTACTGTCTCTATTATAATATGACAGACCAGCTAGATCTACTGTCTCTATTATAATATGACAGACCAGCTAGATCTACTGTCTCTATTATATTATGACAGACCAGCTAGATCTACTGTCTCTATTATATTTTTTTATTTTTTATTTCACCTTTATTTAACCAGGTAGGCTAGTTGAGAACAAGTTCTCATTTGCAACTGCGACCTGGCCAAGATAAAGCATAGCAGTGTGAGCATACAACAAAGAGTTACACATGGAGTAAACAATTAACAAGTCAATAACACAGTAGAAAACGAAGGGGGGGTCTATATACAATGTGTGCAAAAGGCATGAGGAGGTAGGCAAATAATTACAATTTTGCAGATTAACACTGGAGTGATAAAAGATCAGATGGTCATGTACAGGTAGAGATATTGGTGTGCAGAAGAGCAGAAAAGTAAATAAATAAAAACAGTATGGGGATGAGGTAGGTGAAAAGGGTGGGCTATTTACCAATAGACTATGTACAGCTGCAGCGATCGGTTAGCTGCTCAGATAGCTGATGTTTGAAGTTGGTGAGGGAGATAAAAGTCTCCAACTTCAGCGATTTTTGCAATTCGTTCCAGTCACAGGCAGCAGAGTACTGGAACGAAAGGCGGCCAAATGAGGTGTTGGCTTTAGGGATGATCAGTGAGATACACCTGCTGGAGCGCGTGCTACGGATGGGTGTTGCCATCGTGACCAGTGAGCTGAGATAAGGCGGAGCTTTACCTAGCATAGACTTGTAGATGACCTGGAGCCAGTGGGTCTGGCGACGAATATGTAGCGAGGGCCAGCCGACTAGAGCATACAAGTCGCAGTGGTGGGTAGTATAAGGTGCTTTAGTGACAAAACGGATGGCACTGTGATAGACTGCATCCAGTTTGCTGAGTAGAGTGTTGGAAGCCATTTTGTAGATGACATCGCCGAAGTCGAGGATCGGTAGGATAGTCAGTTTTACTAGGGTAAGCTTGGCGGCTTGAGTGAAGGAGGCTTTGTTGCGGAATAGAAAGCCGACTCTTGATTTGATTTTCGATTGGAGATGTTTGATATGAGTCTGGAAGGAGAGTTTGCAGTCTAGCCAGACACCTAGGTACTTATAGACGTCCACATATTCTAGGTCGGAACCATCCAGGGTGGTGATGCTAGTCGGGCATGCAGGTGCAGGCAGCGACCGGTTGAAAAGCATGCATTTGGTTTTACTAGCGTTTAAGAGCAGTTGGAGGCCACGGAAGGAGTGTTGTATGGCATTGAAGCTTGTTTGGAGGTTAGATAGCACAGTGTCCAAAGACGGGCCGAAAGTATATAGAATGGTGTCGTCTGCGTAGAGGTGGATCAGGGAATCGCCCGCAGCAAGAGCAACATCATTGATATACACAGAGAAAAGAGTCGGCCCGAGAATTGAACCCTGTGGCACCCCCATAGAGACTGCCAGAGGACCGGACAGCATGCCCTCCGATTTGACACACTGAACTCTGTCTGCAAAGTAATTGGTGAACCAGGCAAGGCAGTCATCCGAAAAACCGAGGCTACTGAGTCTGCCGATAAGAATATGGTGATTGACAGAGTCGAAAGCCTTGGCAAGGTCGATGAAGACGGCTGCACAGTACTGTCTTTTATCGATGGCGGTTATGATGTCGTTTAGTACCTTGAGTGTGGCTGAGGTGCACCCATGACCGGCTCGGAAACCAGATTGCACAGCGGAGAAGGTACGGTGGGATTCGAGATGGTCAGTGACCTGTTTGTTGACTTGGCTTTCGAAGACCTTAGATAGGCAGGGCAGGATGGATATAGGTCTGTAACAGTTTGGGTCCAGGGTGTCTCCCCCTTTGAAGAGGGGGATGACTGCGGCAGCTTTCCAATCCTTGGGGATCTCAGACGAGATGAAAGAGAGGTTGAACAGGCTGGTAATAGGGGTTGCGACAATGGTGGCAGATAGTTTCAGAAATAGAGGGTCCAGATTGTCAAGCCCAGCTGATTTGTACGGGTCCAGGTTTTGCAGCTCTTTCAGAACATCTGCTATCTGGATTTGGGTAAAGGAGAACCTGGAGAGGCTTGGGCGAGGAGCTGCGGGGGGGGCGGAGCTGTTGGCCGAGGTTGAAGTAGCCAGGCGGAAGGCATGGCCAGCCGTTGAGAAATGCTTATTGAAGTTTTCGATAATCATGGATTTATCAGTGGTGACCGTGTTACCTAGCCTCAGTGCAGTGGGCAGCTGGGAGGAGGTGCTCTTGTTCTCCATGGACTTCACAGTGTCCCAGAACTTTTTGGAGTTGGAGCTACAGGATGCAAACTTCTGCCTGAAGAAGCTGGCCTTAGCTTTCCTGACTGACTGCGTGTATTGGTTCCGGACTTCCCTGAACAGTTGCATATCACGGGGACTATTCGATGCTATTGCAGTCCGCCACAGGATGTTTTTGTGCTGGTCGAGGGCAGTCAGGTCTGGGGTGAACCAAGGGCTGTATCTGTTCTTAGTTCTGCATTTTTTGAACGGAGCATGCTTATCTAAAATGGTGAGGAAGTTACTTTTAAAGAATGACCAGGCATCCTCAACTGACGGGATGAGGTCAATGTCCTTCCAGGATACCCGGGCCAGGTCGATTAGAAAGGCCTGCTCACAGAAGTGTTTTAGGGAGCGTTTGACAGTGATGAGGGGTGGTCGTTTGACTGCGGCTCCGTAGCGGATACAGGCAATGAGGCAGTGATCGCTGAGATCCTGGTTGAAGACAGCGGAGGTGTATTTGGAGGGCCAGTTGGTCAGGATGACGTCTATGAGGGTGCCCTTGTTTACAGAGTTAGGGTTGTACCTGGTGGGTTCCTTGATGATTTGTGTGAGATTGAGGGCATCTAGCTTAGATTGTAGGACTGGCGGGGTGTTAAGCATATCCCAGTTTAGGTCACCTAACAGAACAAACTCTGAAGCTAGATGGGGGGCGATCAATTCACAAATGGTGTCCAGGGCACAGCTGGGAGCTGAGGGGGGTCGGTAGCAGGCGGCAACCGTGAGAGACTTATTTCTGGAGAGAGTAATTTTCAAAATTAGTAGTTCGAACTGTTTGGGTATGGACCTGGAAAGTATGACATTACTTTGCAGGCCATCTCTGCAGTAAACTGCAACTCCTCCCCCTTTGGCAGTTCTATCTTGACGGAAGATGTTATAGTTGGGTATGGAAATCTCTGAATTTTTGGTGGCCTTCCTGAGCCAGGATTCAGACACAGCAAGGACATCAGGGTTAGCAGAGTGTGCTAAAGCAGTGAGTAAGACAAACTTAGGGAGGAGGCTTCTGATGTTGACATGCATGAAACCAAGGCTTTTTCGAACACAGAAGTCAACAAATGAGGGTGCCTGGGGACATGCAGGGCCTGGGTTTACCTCCACATCACCCGCGGAACAGAGAAGGAGTAGTATGAGGGTGCGGCTAAAGGCTATCAAAACTGGTCGCCTAGAGCGTTGGGGACAGAGAATAAGAGGAGCAGGTTTCTGGGCATGGTAGAATATATTCAGGGCATAATGCGCAGACAGGGGTATGGTGGGGTGCGGGTACAGCGGAGGTAAGCCCAGGCACTGGGTGATGATGAGAGAGGTTGTATCTCTGGACATGCTGGTAGTAATGGGTGAGGTCACCGCATGTGTGGGAGGTGGGACAAAGGAGTTATCAGGGGTATGAAGAGTGGAACTAGGGGCTCCATTGTGAACTAAAACAATGATAACTAACCTGAACAACAGTATACAAGGCATATTGACATTTGAGAGAGACATACAGCGAGGCATACAGTAATCACAGGTGTTGAATTGGGAAAGCTAGCTAAAACAGTAGGTGAGACAACAGCTAATCAGCTAGCACAACAACAGCAGGTAAAATGGCGTAGACTAGGCAACGGGGCCAACAGATAAAACAAACAAGCAGAATGGAGTACCGTGATTTATGGACAGTCCAGCGTGCATCAGCTATGTAGCCAAGAGATCAGTGTCCAGGGGGCAGCGGTGGATGGGGAAGGGAAGCTGGACTGGCGAGTGTTATCCAGGTTAAAAAAAACGAACAATGACTAAATAGCTTGTAGCTAGTTAGCTGGTTAGCTTCTGGAGGTTCTTGAGTGTGTTCTAAAAATAAATAAAAAATAATAGCGATTCCGTATCACATTGGGTGAGGCAGGTTTCCGGAAGGTATAAACAAATTAAAAGTCAAAAGAGATAGAAAGTAAATATGGGTCCGGTGGGCGTTTGGGACGCGGCGATTCAGGCGGTTAGCAGGCCTGTGCTAACAAGCTAACAGTTTGTAGGCCCGGGCTAGACAAGGTAGCAGTTAGCGGACCGGAGCTGGACAAGCTAGCAGTTAGCAGGCCGAATTAGCAAGCAGGGAGATAGCGAGGGCTAGAGAGTTAGCCTTTGGGGGACGTCGCGATGGGGTGAGTCTGTTTATTCCTCTTCATGCGGTGACATCGATAGACCGGTCGTGGGCCCGGGTATTGTAGCTCAGGAGTATGCTACGGTGGTAGCGCAGGCCGGCTAGCTTCAAGCTAAGTGGGTGGAAACGCTAGCCAGGGGTAATCATCCAGGGTTGCGGTTTAGCTAGATAGCTAGTTGTGAAGATCCAGCGTATTTGGAAGCTTAGGTTTAGCAAAATGTTTTTAAAGATAGCTAGTGTACGAAAATATGAAAAAACGAAAAATCTACAAAATCTAAACAAAATATACAGGGACACGACACACAGGACGACTACTGCTACGCCATCTATATATGACAGACCAGCTAGATCTACTGTCTCTATTATATTATGACAGACCAGCTAGATCTACTGTCTCTATTATATTATGACAGACCAGCTAGATCTACTGTCTCTATTATATTATGACAGACCAGCTAGATCTACTGTCTCTATTATATGACAGACCAGCTAGATCTACTGTCTCTATTATATTATGACAGACCAGCTAGATCTACTGTCTCTATTATATTATGACAGACCAGCTAGATCTACTGTCTCTATTATATTATGACAGACCAGCTAGATCTACTGTCTCTATTATATTATGACAGACCAGCTAGATCTACTGTCTCTATTATATTATGACAGACCAGCTAGATCTACTGTCTCTATTATATATGACAGACCAGCTAGATCTACTGTCTCTATTATATTATGACAGACCAGCTAGATCTACTGTCTCTATTATATTATGACAGACCAGCTAGATCTACTGTCTCTATTATATTATGACAGACCAGCTAGATCTACTGTCTCTATTATATTATGACAGACCAGCTAGATCTACTGTCTCTATTATATTATGACAGACCAGCTAGATCTACTGTCTCTATTATATTATGACAGACCAGCTAGATCTACTGTCTCTATTATATTATGACAGACCAGCTAGATCTACTGTCTCTATTATATTATGACAGACCAGCTAGATCTACTGTCTCTATTATATTATGACAGACCAGCTAGATCTACTGTCTCTATTATATTATGACAGACCAGCTAGATCTACTGTCTCTATTATATTATGACAGACCAGCTAGATCTACTGTCTCTATTATATTATGACAGACCAGCTAGATCTACTGTCTCTATTATATTATGACAGACCAGCTAGATCTACTGTCTCTATTATATTATGACAGACCAGCTAGATCTACTGTCTCTATTATATTATGACAGACCAGCTAGATCTACTGTCTCTATTATATTATGACAGACCAGCTAGATCTACTGTCTCTATTATATTATGACAGACCAGCTAGATCTACTGTCTCTATTATATTATGACAGACCAGCTAGATCTACTGTCTCTATTATATTATGACAGACCAGCTAGATCTACTGTCTCTATTATATTATGACAGACCAGCTAGATCTACTGTCTCTATTATATTATGACAGACCAGCTAGATCTACTGTCTCTATTATATTATGACAGACCAGCTAGATCTACTGTCTCTATTATATTATGACAGACCAGCTAGATCTACTGTCTCTATTATATTATGACAGACCAGCTAGATCTACTGTCTCTATTATATTATGACAGACCAGCTAGATCTACTGTCTCTATTATATTATGACAGACCAGCTAGATCTACTGTCTCTATTATATTATGACAGACCAGCTAGATCTACTGTCTCTATTATATTATGACAGACCAGCTAGATCTACTGTCTCTATTATATTATGACAGACCAGCTAGATCTACTGTCTCTATTATATTATGACAGACCAGCTAGATCTACTGTCTCTATTATATTATGACAGACCAGCTAGATCTACTGTCTCTATTATATTATGACAGACCAGCTAGATCTACTGTCTCTATTATATTATGACAGACCAGCTAGATCTACTGTCTCTATTATATTATGACAGACCAGCTAGATCTACTGTCTCTATTATATTATGACAGACCAGCTAGATCTACTGTCTCTATTATATTATGACAGACCAGCTAGATCTACTGTCTCTATTATATTATGACAGACCAGCTAGATCTACTGTCTCTATTATATTATGACAGACCAGCTAGATCTACTGTCTCTATTATATTATGACAGACCAGCTAGATCTACTGTCTCTATTATATTATGACAGACCAGCTAGATCTACTGTCTCTATTATATTATGACAGACCAGCTAGATCTACTGTCTCTATTATATTATGACAGACCAGCTAGATCTACTGTCTCTATTATATTATGACAGACCAGCTAGATCTACTGTCTCTATTATATTATGACAGACCAGCTAGATCTACTGTCTCTATTATATTATGACAGACCAGCTAGATCTACTGTCTCTATTATATTATGACAGACCAGCTAGATCTACTGTCTCTATTATATTATGACAGACCAGCTAGATCTACTGTCTCTATTATATTATGACAGACCAGCTAGATCTACTGTCTCTATTATATTATGACAGACCAGCTAGATCTACTGTCTCTATTATATTATGACAGACCAGCTAGATCTACTGTCTCTATTATATTATGACAGACCAGCTAGATCTACTGTCTCTATTATATTATGACAGACCAGCTAGATCTACTGTCTCTATTATATTATGACAGACCAGCTAGATCTACTGTCTCTATTATATTATGACAGACCAGCTAGATCTACTGTCTCTATTATATTATGACAGACCAGCTAGATCTACTGTCTCTATTATATTATGACAGACCAGCTAGATCTACTGTCTCTATTATATTATGACAGACCAGCTAGATCTACTGTCTCTATTATATTATGACAGACCAGCTAGATCTACTGTCTCTATTATATTATGACAGACCAGCTAGATCTACTGTCTCTATTATATTATGACAGACCAGCTAGATCTACTGTCTCTATTATATTATGACAGACCAGCTAGATCTACTGTCTCTATTATATTATGACAGACCAGCTAGATCTACTGTCTCTATTATATTATGACAGACCAGCTAGATCTACTGTCTCTATTATATTATGACAGACCAGCTAGATCTACTGTCTCTATTATATTATGACAGACCAGCTAGATCTACTGTCTCTATTATATTATGACAGACCAGCTAGATCTACTGTCTCTATTATATTATGACAGACCAGCTAGATCTACTGTCTCTATTATATTATGACAGACCAGCTAGATCTACTGTCTCTATTATATTATGACAGACCAGCTAGATCTACTGTCTCTATTATATTATGACAGACCAGCTAGATCTACTGTCTCTATTATATTATGACAGACCAGCTAGATCTACTGTCTCTATTATATTATGACAGACCAGCTAGATCTACTGTCTCTATTATATTATGACAGACCAGCTAGATCTACTGTCTCTATTATATTATGACAGACCAGCTAGATCTACTGTCTCTATTATATTATGACAGACCAGCTAGATCTACTGTCTCTATTATATTATGACAGACCAGCTAGATCTACTGTCTCTATTATATTATGACAGACCAGCTAGATCTACTGTCTCTATTATATTATGACAGACCAGCTAGATCTACTGTCTCTATTATATTATGACAGACCAGCTAGATCTACTGTCTCTATTATATTATGACAGACCAGCTAGATCTACTGTCTCTATTATATTATGACAGACCAGCTAGATCTACTGTCTCTATTATATTATGACAGACCAGCTAGATCTACTGTCTCTATTATATTATGACAGACCAGCTAGATCTACTGTCTCTATTATATTATGACAGACCAGCTAGATCTACTGTCTCTATTATATTATGACAGACCAGCTAGATCTACTGTCTCTATTATATTATGACAGACCAGCTAGATCTACTGTCTCTATTATATTATGACAGACCAGCTAGATCTACTGTCTCTATTATATTATGACAGACCAGCTAGATCTACTGTCTCTATTATATTATGACAGACCAGCTAGATCTACTGTCTCTATTATATTATGACAGACCAGCTAGATCTACTGTCTCTATTATATTATGACAGACCAGCTAGATCTACTGTCTCTATTATATTATGACAGACCAGCTAGATCTACTGTCTCTATTATATTATGACAGACCAGCTAGATCTACTGTCTCTATTATATTATGACAGACCAGCTAGATCTACTGTCTCTATTATATTATGACAGACCAGCTAGATCTACTGTCTCTATTATATTATGACAGACCAGCTAGATCTACTGTCTCTATTATATTATGACAGACCAGCTAGATCTACTGTCTCTATTATATTATGACAGACCAGCTAGATCTACTGTCTCTATTATATTATGACAGACCAGCTAGATCTACTGTCTCTATTATATTATGACAGACCAGCTAGATCTACTGTCTCTATTATATTATGACAGACCAGCTAGATCTACTGTCTCTATTATATTATGACAGACCAGCTAGATCTACTGTCTCTATTATATTATGACAGACCAGCTAGATCTACTGTCTCTATTATATTATGACAGACCAGCTAGATCTACTGTCTCTATTATATTATGACAGACCAGCTAGATCTACTGTCTCTATTATATTATGACAGACCAGCTAGATCTACTGTCTCTATTATATTATGACAGACCAGCTAGATCTACTGTCTCTATTATATTATGACAGACCAGCTAGATCTACTGTCTCTATTATATTATGACAGACCAGCTAGATCTACTGTCTCTATTATATTATGACAGACCAGCTAGATCTACTGTCTCTATTATATTATGACAGACCAGCTAGATCTACTGTCTCTATTATATTATGACAGACCAGCTAGATCTACTGTCTCTATTATATTATGACAGACCAGCTAGATCTACTGTCTCTATTATATTATGACAGACCAGCTAGATCTACTGTCTCTATTATATTATGACAGACCAGCTAGATCTACTGTCTCTATTATATTATGACAGACCAGCTAGATCTACTGTCTCTATTATATTATGACAGACCAGCTAGATCTACTGTCTCTATTATATTATGACAGACCAGCTAGATCTACTGTCTCTATTATATTATGACAGACCAGCTAGATCTACTGTCTCTATTATATTATGACAGACCAGCTAGATCTACTGTCTCTATTATATTATGACAGACCAGCTAGATCTACTGTCTCTATTATATTATGACAGACCAGCTAGATCTACTGTCTCTATTATATTATGACAGACCAGCTAGATCTACTGTCTCTATTATATTATGACAGACCAGCTAGATCTACTGTCTCTATTATATTATGACAGACCAGCTAGATCTACTGTCTCTATTATATTATGACAGACCAGCTAGATCTACTGTCTCTATTATATTATGACAGACCAGCTAGATCTACTGTCTCTATTATATTATGACAGACCAGCTAGATCTACTGTCTCTATTATATTATGACAGACCAGCTAGATCTACTGTCTCTATTATATTATGACAGACCAGCTAGATCTACTGTCTCTATTATATTATGACAGACCAGCTAGATCTACTGTCTCTATTATATTATGACAGACCAGCTAGATCTACTGTCTCTATTATATTATGACAGACCAGCTAGATCTACTGTCTCTATTATATTATGACAGACCAGCTAGATCTACTGTCTCTATTATATTATGACAGACCAGCTAGATCTACTGTCTCTATTATATTATGACAGACCAGCTAGATCTACTGTCTCTATTATATTATGACAGACCAGCTAGATCTACTGTCTCTATTATATTATGACAGACCAGCTAGATCTACTGTCTCTATTATATTATGACAGACCAGCTAGATCTACTGTCTCTATTATATTATGACAGACCAGCTAGATCTACTGTCTCTATTATATTATGACAGACCAGCTAGATCTACTGTCTCTATTATATTATGACAGACCAGCTAGATCTACTGTCTCTATTATATTATGACAGACCAGCTAGATCTACTGTCTCTATTATATTATGACAGACCAGCTAGATCTACTGTCTCTATTATATTATGACAGACCAGCTAGATCTACTGTCTCTATTATATTATGACAGACCAGCTAGATCTACTGTCTCTATTATATTATGACAGACCAGCTAGATCTACTGTCTCTATTATATTATGACAGACCAGCTAGATCTACTGTCTCTATTATATTATGACAGACCAGCTAGATCTACTGTCTCTATTATATTATGACAGACCAGCTAGATCTACTGTCTCTATTATATTATGACAGACCAGCTAGATCTACTGTCTCTATTATATTATGACAGACCAGCTAGATCTACTGTCTCTATTATATTATGACAGACCAGCTAGATCTACTGTCTCTATTATATTATGACAGACCAGCTAGATCTACTGTCTCTATTATATTATGACAGACCAGCTAGATCTACTGTCTCTATTATATTATGACAGACCAGCTAGATCTACTGTCTCTATTATATTATGACAGACCAGCTAGATCTACTGTCTCTATTATATTATGACAGACCAGCTAGATCTACTGTCTCTATTATATTATGACAGACCAGCTAGATCTACTGTCTCTATTATATTATGACAGACCAGCTAGATCTACTGTCTCTATTATATTATGACAGACCAGCTAGATCTACTGTCTCTATTATATTATGACAGACCAGCTAGATCTACTGTCTCTATTATATTATGACAGACCAGCTAGATCTACTGTCTCTATTATATTATGACAGACCAGCTAGATCTACTGTCTCTATTATATTATGACAGACCAGCTAGATCTACTGTCTCTATTATATTATGACAGACCAGCTAGATCTACTGTCTCTATTATATTATGACAGACCAGCTAGATCTACTGTCTCTATTATATTATGACAGACCAGCTAGATCTACTGTCTCTATTATATTATGACAGACCAGCTAGATCTACTGTCTCTATTATATTATGACAGACCAGCTAGATCTACTGTCTCTATTATATTATGACAGACCAGCTAGATCTACTGTCTCTATTATATTATGACAGACCAGCTAGATCTACTGTCTCTATTATATTATGACAGACCAGCTAGATCTACTGTCTCTATTATATTATGACAGACCAGCTAGATCTACTGTCTCTATTATATTATGACAGACCAGCTAGATCTACTGTCTCTATTATATTATGACAGACCAGCTAGATCTACTGTCTCTATTATATTATGACAGACCAGCTAGATCTACTGTCTCTATTATATTATGACAGACCAGCTAGATCTACTGTCTCTATTATATTATGACAGACCAGCTAGATCTACTGTCTCTATTATATTATGACAGACCAGCTAGATCTACTGTCTCTATTATATTATGACAGACCAGCTAGATCTACTGTCTCTATTATATTATGACAGACCAGCTAGATCTACTGTCTCTATTATATTATGACAGACCAGCTAGATCTACTGTCTCTATTATATTATGACAGACCAGCTAGATCTACTGTCTCTATTATATTATGACAGACCAGCTAGATCTACTGTCTCTATTATATTATGACAGACCAGCTAGATCTACTGTCTCTATTATATTATGACAGACCAGCTAGATCTACTGTCTCTATTATATTATGACAGACCAGCTAGATCTACTGTCTCTATTATATTATGACAGACCAGCTAGATCTACTGTCTCTATTATATTATGACAGACCAGCTAGATCTACTGTCTCTATTATATTATGACAGACCAGCTAGATCTACTGTCTCTATTATATTATGACAGACCAGCTAGATCTACTGTCTCTATTATATTATGACAGACCAGCTAGATCTACTGTCTCTATTATATTATGACAGACCAGCTAGATCTACTGTCTCTATTATATTATGACAGACCAGCTAGATCTACTGTCTCTATTATATTATGACAGACCAGCTAGATCTACTGTCTCTATTATATTATGACAGACCAGCTAGATCTACTGTCTCTATTATATTATGACAGACCAGCTAGATCTACTGTCTCTATTATATTATGACAGACCAGCTAGATCTACTGTCTCTATTATATTATGACAGACCAGCTAGATCTACTGTCTCTATTATATTATGACAGACCAGCTAGATCTACTGTCTCTATTATATTATGACAGACCAGCTAGATCTACTGTCTCTATTATATTATGACAGACCAGCTAGATCTACTGTCTCTATTATATTATGACAGACCAGCTAGATCTACTGTCTCTATTATATTATGACAGACCAGCTAGATCTACTGTCTCTATTATATTATGACAGACCAGCTAGATCTACTGTCTCTATTATATTATGACAGACCAGCTAGATCTACTGTCTCTATTATATTATGACAGACCAGCTAGATCTACTGTCTCTATTATATTATGACAGACCAGCTAGATCTACTGTCTCTATTATATTATGACAGACCAGCTAGATCTACTGTCTCTATTATATTATGACAGACCAGCTAGATCTACTGTCTCTATTATATTATGACAGACCAGCTAGATCTACTGTCTCTATTATATTATGACAGACCAGCTAGATCTACTGTCTCTATTATATTATGACAGACCAGCTAGATCTACTGTCTCTATTATATTATGACAGACCAGCTAGATCTACTGTCTCTATTATATTATGACAGACCAGCTAGATCTACTGTCTCTATTATATTATGACAGACCAGCTAGATCTACTGTCTCTATTATATTATGACAGACCAGCTAGATCTACTGTCTCTATTATATTATGACAGACCAGCTAGATCTACTGTCTCTATTATATTATGACAGACCAGCTAGATCTACTGTCTCTATTATATTATGACAGACCAGCTAGATCTACTGTCTCTATTATATTATGACAGACCAGCTAGATCTACTGTCTCTATTATATTATGACAGACCAGCTAGATCTACTGTCTCTATTATATTATGACAGACCAGCTAGATCTACTGTCTCTATTATATTATGACAGACCAGCTAGATCTACTGTCTCTATTATATTATGACAGACCAGCTAGATCTACTGTCTCTATTATATTATGACAGACCAGCTAGATCTACTGTCTCTATTATATTATGACAGACCAGCTAGATCTACTGTCTCTATTATATTATGACAGACCAGCTAGATCTACTGTCTCTATTATATTATGACAGACCAGCTAGATCTACTGTCTCTATTATATTATGACAGACCAGCTAGATCTACTGTCTCTATTATATTATGACAGACCAGCTAGATCTACTGTCTCTATTATATTATGACAGACCAGCTAGATCTACTGTCTCTATTATATTATGACAGACCAGCTAGATCTACTGTCTCTATTATATTATGACAGACCAGCTAGATCTACTGTCTCTATTATATTATGACAGACCAGCTAGATCTACTGTCTCTATTATATTATGACAGACCAGCTAGATCTACTGTCTCTATTATATTATGACAGACCAGCTAGATCTACTGTCTCTATTATATTATGACAGACCAGCTAGATCTACTGTCTCTATTATATTATGACAGACCAGCTAGATCTACTGTCTCTATTATATTATGACAGACCAGCTAGATCTACTGTCTCTATTATATTATGACAGACCAGCTAGATCTACTGTCTCTATTATATTATGACAGACCAGCTAGATCTACTGTCTCTATTATATTATGACAGACCAGCTAGATCTACTGTCTCTATTATATTATGACAGACCAGCTAGATCTACTGTCTCTATTATATTATGACAGACCAGCTAGATCTACTGTCTCTATTATATTATGACAGACCAGCTAGATCTACTGTCTCTATTATATTATGACAGACCAGCTAGATCTACTGTCTCTATTATATTATGACAGACCAGCTAGATCTACTGTCTCTATTATATTATGACAGACCAGCTAGATCTACTGTCTCTATTATATTATGACAGACCAGCTAGATCTACTGTCTCTATTATATTATGACAGACCAGCTAGATCTACTGTCTCTATTATATTATGACAGACCAGCTAGATCTACTGTCTCTATTATATTATGACAGACCAGCTAGATCTACTGTCTCTATTATATTATGACAGACCAGCTAGATCTACTGTCTCTATTATATTATGACAGACCAGCTAGATCTACTGTCTCTATTATATTATGACAGACCAGCTAGATCTACTGTCTCTATTATATTATGACAGACCAGCTAGATCTACTGTCTCTATTATATTATGACAGACCAGCTAGATCTACTGTCTCTATTATATTATGACAGACCAGCTAGATCTACTGTCTCTATTATATTATGACAGACCAGCTAGATCTACTGTCTCTATTATATTATGACAGACCAGCTAGATCTACTGTCTCTATTATATTATGACAGACCAGCTAGATCTACTGTCTCTATTATATTATGACAGACCAGCTAGATCTACTGTCTCTATTATATTATGACAGACCAGCTAGATCTACTGTCTCTATTATATTATGACAGACCAGCTAGATCTACTGTCTCTATTATATTATGACAGACCAGCTAGATCTACTGTCTCTATTATATTATGACAGACCAGCTAGATCTACTGTCTCTATTATATTATGACAGACCAGCTAGATCTACTGTCTCTATTATATTATGACAGACCAGCTAGATCTACTGTCTCTATTATATTATGACAGACCAGCTAGATCTACTGTCTCTATTATATTATGACAGACCAGCTAGATCTACTGTCTCTATTATATTATGACAGACCAGCTAGATCTACTGTCTCTATTATATTATGACAGACCAGCTAGATCTACTGTCTCTATTATATTATGACAGACCAGCTAGATCTACTGTCTCTATTATATTATGACAGACCAGCTAGATCTACTGTCTCTATTATATTATGACAGACCAGCTAGATCTACTGTCTCTATTATATTATGACAGACCAGCTAGATCTACTGTCTCTATTATATTATGACAGACCAGCTAGATCTACTGTCTCTATTATATTATGACAGACCAGCTAGATCTACTGTCTCTATTATATTATGACAGACCAGCTAGATCTACTGTCTCTATTATATTATGACAGACCAGCTAGATCTACTGTCTCTATTATATTATGACAGACCAGCTAGATCTACTGTCTCTATTATATTATGACAGACCAGCTAGATCTACTGTCTCTATTATATTATGACAGACCAGCTAGATCTACTGTCTCTATTATATTATGACAGACCAGCTAGATCTACTGTCTCTATTATATTATGACAGACCAGCTAGATCTACTGTCTCTATTATATTATGACAGACCAGCTAGATCTACTGTCTCTATTATATTATGACAGACCAGCTAGATCTACTGTCTCTATTATATTATGACAGACCAGCTAGATCTACTGTCTCTATTATATTATGACAGACCAGCTAGATCTACTGTCTCTATTATATTATGACAGACCAGCTAGATCTACTGTCTCTATTATATTATGACAGACCAGCTAGATCTACTGTCTCTATTATATTATGACAGACCAGCTAGATCTACTGTCTCTATTATATTATGACAGACCAGCTAGATCTACTGTCTCTATTATATTATGACAGACCAGCTAGATCTACTGTCTCTATTATATTATGACAGACCAGCTAGATCTACTGTCTCTATTATATTATGACAGACCAGCTAGATCTACTGTCTCTATTATATTATGACAGACCAGCTAGATCTACTGTCTCTATTATATTATGACAGACCAGCTAGATCTACTGTCTCTATTATATTATGACAGACCAGCTAGATCTACTGTCTCTATTATATTATGACAGACCAGCTAGATCTACTGTCTCTATTATATTATGACAGACCAGCTAGATCTACTGTCTCTATTATATTATGACAGACCAGCTAGATCTACTGTCTCTATTATATTATGACAGACCAGCTAGATCTACTGTCTCTATTATATTATGACAGACCAGCTAGATCTACTGTCTCTATTATATTATGACAGACCAGCTAGATCTACTGTCTCTATTATATTATGACAGACCAGCTAGATCTACTGTCTCTATTATATTATGACAGACCAGCTAGATCTACTGTCTCTATTATATTATGACAGACCAGCTAGATCTACTGTCTCTATTATATTATGACAGACCAGCTAGATCTACTGTCTCTATTATATTATGACAGACCAGCTAGATCTACTGTCTCTATTATATTATGACAGACCAGCTAGATCTACTGTCTCTATTATATTATGACAGACCAGCTAGATCTACTGTCTCTATTATATTATGACAGACCAGCTAGATCTACTGTCTCTATTATATTATGACAGACCAGCTAGATCTACTGTCTCTATTATATTATGACAGACCAGCTAGATCTACTGTCTCTATTATATTATGACAGACCAGCTAGATCTACTGTCTCTATTATATTATGACAGACCAGCTAGATCTACTGTCTCTATTATATTATGACAGACCAGCTAGATCTACTGTCTCTATTATATTATGACAGACCAGCTAGATCTACTGTCTCTATTATATTATGACAGACCAGCTAGATCTACTGTCTCTATTATATTATGACAGACCAGCTAGATCTACTGTCTCTATTATATTATGACAGACCAGCTAGATCTACTGTCTCTATTATATTATGACAGACCAGCTAGATCTACTGTCTCTATTATATTATGACAGACCAGCTAGATCTACTGTCTCTATTATATTATGACAGACCAGCTAGATCTACTGTCTCTATTATATTATGACAGACCAGCTAGATCTACTGTCTCTATTATATTATGACAGACCAGCTAGATCTACTGTCTCTATTATATTATGACAGACCAGCTAGATCTACTGTCTCTATTATATTATGACAGACCAGCTAGATCTACTGTCTCTATTATATTATGACAGACCAGCTAGATCTACTGTCTCTATTATATTATGACAGACCAGCTAGATCTACTGTCTCTATTATATTATGACAGACCAGCTAGATCTACTGTCTCTATTATATTATGACAGACCAGCTAGATCTACTGTCTCTATTATATTATGACAGACCAGCTAGATCTACTGTCTCTATTATATTATGACAGACCAGCTAGATCTACTGTCTCTATTATATTATGACAGACCAGCTAGATCTACTGTCTCTATTATATTATGACAGACCAGCTAGATCTACTGTCTCTATTATATTATGACAGACCAGCTAGATCTACTGTCTCTATTATATTATGACAGACCAGCTAGATCTACTGTCTCTATTATATTATGACAGACCAGCTAGATCTACTGTCTCTATTATATTATGACAGACCAGCTAGATCTACTGTCTCTATTATATTATGACAGACCAGCTAGATCTACTGTCTCTATTATATTATGACAGACCAGCTAGATCTACTGTCTCTATTATATTATGACAGACCAGCTAGATCTACTGTCTCTATTATATTATGACAGACCAGCTAGATCTACTGTCTCTATTATATTATGACAGACCAGCTAGATCTACTGTCTCTATTATATTATGACAGACCAGCTAGATCTACTGTCTCTATTATATTATGACAGACCAGCTAGATCTACTGTCTCTATTATATTATGACAGACCAGCTAGATCTACTGTCTCTATTATATTATGACAGACCAGCTAGATCTACTGTCTCTATTATATTATGACAGACCAGCTAGATCTACTGTCTCTATTATATTATGACAGACCAGCTAGATCTACTGTCTCTATTATATTATGACAGACCAGCTAGATCTACTGTCTCTATTATATTATGACAGACCAGCTAGATCTACTGTCTCTATTATATTATGACAGACCAGCTAGATCTACTGTCTCTATTATATTATGACAGACCAGCTAGATCTACTGTCTCTATTATATTATGACAGACCAGCTAGATCTACTGTCTCTATTATATTATGACAGACCAGCTAGATCTACTGTCTCTATTATATTATGACAGACCAGCTAGATCTACTGTCTCTATTATATTATGACAGACCAGCTAGATCTACTGTCTCTATTATATTATGACAGACCAGCTAGATCTACTGTCTCTATTATATTATGACAGACCAGCTAGATCTACTGTCTCTATTATATTATGACAGACCAGCTAGATCTACTGTCTCTATTATATTATGACAGACCAGCTAGATCTACTGTCTCTATTATATTATGACAGACCAGCTAGATCTACTGTCTCTATTATATTATGACAGACCAGCTAGATCTACTGTCTCTATTATATTATGACAGACCAGCTAGATCTACTGTCTCTATTATATTATGACAGACCAGCTAGATCTACTGTCTCTATTATATTATGACAGACCAGCTAGATCTACTGTCTCTATTATATTATGACAGACCAGCTAGATCTACTGTCTCTATTATATTATGACAGACCAGCTAGATCTACTGTCTCTATTATATTATGACAGACCAGCTAGATCTACTGTCTCTATTATATTATGACAGACCAGCTAGATCTACTGTCTCTATTATATTATGACAGACCAGCTAGATCTACTGTCTCTATTATATTATGACAGACCAGCTAGATCTACTGTCTCTATTATATTATGACAGACCAGCTAGATCTACTGTCTCTATTATATTATGACAGACCAGCTAGATCTACTGTCTCTATTATATTATGACAGACCAGCTAGATCTACTGTCTCTATTATATTATGACAGACCAGCTAGATCTACTGTCTCTATTATATTATGACAGACCAGCTAGATCTACTGTCTCTATTATATTATGACAGACCAGCTAGATCTACTGTCTCTATTATATTATGACAGACCAGCTAGATCTACTGTCTCTATTATATTATGACAGACCAGCTAGATCTACTGT
The DNA here is from genome assembly GCF_002021735.2 of Oncorhynchus kisutch. NCBI lineage: Eukaryota > Metazoa > Chordata > Actinopteri > Salmoniformes > Salmonidae > Oncorhynchus > Oncorhynchus kisutch. The sequence continues at coordinate 48,111 of NW_022262473.1, forward strand.
CTCTATTATATTATGACAGACCAGCTAGATCTACTGTCTCTATTATATTATGACAGACCAGCTAGATCTACTGTCTCTATTATATTATGACAGACCAGCTAGATCTACTGTCTCTATTATATTATGACAGACCAGCTAGATCTACTGTCTCTATTATATTATGACAGACCAGCTAGATCTACTGTCTCTATTATATTATGACAGACCAGCTAGATCTACTGTCTCTATTATATTATGACAGACCAGCTAGATCTACTGTCTCTATTATATTATGACAGACCAGCTAGATCTACTGTCTCTATTATATTATGACAGACCAGCTAGATCTACTGTCTCTATTATATTATGACAGACCAGCTAGATCTACTGTCTCTATTATATTATGACAGACCAGCTAGATCTACTGTCTCTATTATATTATGACAGACCAGCTAGATCTACTGTCTCTATTATATTATGACAGACCAGCTAGATCTACTGTCTCTATTATATTATGACAGACCAGCTAGATCTACTGTCTCTATTATATTATGACAGACCAGCTAGATCTACTGTCTCTATTATATTATGACAGACCAGCTAGATCTACTGTCTCTATTATATTATGACAGACCAGCTAGATCTACTGTCTCTATTATATTATGACAGACCAGCTAGATCTACTGTCTCTATTATATTATGACAGACCAGCTAGATCTACTGTCTCTATTATATTATGACAGACCAGCTAGATCTACTGTCTCTATTATATTATGACAGACCAGCTAGATCTACTGTCTCTATTATATTATGACAGACCAGCTAGATCTACTGTCTCTATTATATTATGACAGACCAGCTAGATCTACTGTCTCTATTATATTATGACAGACCAGCTAGATCTACTGTCTCTATTATATTATGACAGACCAGCTAGATCTACTGTCTCTATTATATTATGACAGACCAGCTAGATCTACTGTCTCTATTATATTATGACAGACCAGCTAGATCTACTGTCTCTATTATATTATGACAGACCAGCTAGATCTACTGTCTCTATTATATTATGACAGACCAGCTAGATCTACTGTCTCTATTATATTATGACAGACCAGCTAGATCTACTGTCTCTATTATATTATGACAGACCAGCTAGATCTACTGTCTCTATTATATTATGACAGACCAGCTAGATCTACTGTCTCTATTATATTATGACAGACCAGCTAGATCTACTGTCTCTATTATATTATGACAGACCAGCTAGATCTACTGTCTCTATTATATTATGACAGACCAGCTAGATCTACTGTCTCTATTATATTATGACAGACCAGCTAGATCTACTGTCTCTATTATATTATGACAGACCAGCTAGATCTACTGTCTCTATTATATTATGACAGACCAGCTAGATCTACTGTCTCTATTATATTATGACAGACCAGCTAGATCTACTGTCTCTATTATATTATGACAGACCAGCTAGATCTACTGTCTCTATTATATTATGACAGACCAGCTAGATCTACTGTCTCTATTATATTATGACAGACCAGCTAGATCTACTGTCTCTATTATATTATGACAGACCAGCTAGATCTACTGTCTCTATTATATTATGACAGACCAGCTAGATCTACTGTCTCTATTATATTATGACAGACCAGCTAGATCTACTGTCTCTATTATATTATGACAGACCAGCTAGATCTACTGTCTCTATTATATTATGACAGACCAGCTAGATCTACTGTCTCTATTATATTATGACAGACCAGCTAGATCTACTGTCTCTATTATATTATGACAGACCAGCTAGATCTACTGTCTCTATTATATTATGACAGACCAGCTAGATCTACTGTCTCTATTATATTATGACAGACCAGCTAGATCTACTGTCTCTATTATATTATGACAGACCAGCTAGATCTACTGTCTCTATTATATTATGACAGACCAGCTAGATCTACTGTCTCTATTATATTATGACAGACCAGCTAGATCTACTGTCTCTATTATATTATGACAGACCAGCTAGATCTACTGTCTCTATTATATTATGACAGACCAGCTAGATCTACTGTCTCTATTATATTATGACAGACCAGCTAGATCTACTGTCTCTATTATATTATGACAGACCAGCTAGATCTACTGTCTCTATTATATTATGACAGACCAGCTAGATCTACTGTCTCTATTATATTATGACAGACCAGCTAGATCTACTGTCTCTATTATATTATGACAGACCAGCTAGATCTACTGTCTCTATTATATTATGACAGACCAGCTAGATCTACTGTCTCTATTATATTATGACAGACCAGCTAGATCTACTGTCTCTATTATATTATGACAGACCAGCTAGATCTACTGTCTCTATTATATTATGACAGACCAGCTAGATCTACTGTCTCTATTATATTATGACAGACCAGCTAGATCTACTGTCTCTATTATATTATGACAGACCAGCTAGATCTACTGTCTCTATTATATTATGACAGACCAGCTAGATCTACTGTCTCTATTATATTATGACAGACCAGCTAGATCTACTGTCTCTATTATATTATGACAGACCAGCTAGATCTACTGTCTCTATTATATTATGACAGACCAGCTAGATCTACTGTCTCTATTATATTATGACAGACCAGCTAGATCTACTGTCTCTATTATATTATGACAGACCAGCTAGATCTACTGTCTCTATTATATTATGACAGACCAGCTAGATCTACTGTCTCTATTATATTATGACAGACCAGCTAGATCTACTGTCTCTATTATATTATGACAGACCAGCTAGATCTACTGTCTCTATTATATTATGACAGACCAGCTAGATCTACTGTCTCTATTATATTATGACAGACCAGCTAGATCTACTGTCTCTATTATATATGACAGACCAGCTAGATCTACTGTCTCTATTATATTATGACAGACCAGCTAGATCTACTGTCTCTATTATATTATGACAGACCAGCTAGATCTACTGTCTCTATTATATTATGACAGACCAGCTAGATCTACTGTCTCTATTATATTATGACAGACCAGCTAGATCTACTGTCTCTATTATATTATGACAGACCAGCTAGATCTACTGTCTCTATTATATTATGACAGACCAGCTAGATCTACTGTCTCTATTATATTATGACAGACCAGCTAGATCTACTGTCTCTATTATATTATGACAGACCAGCTAGATCTACTGTCTCTATTATATTATGACAGACCAGCTAGATCTACTGTCTCTATTATATTATGACAGACCAGCTAGATCTACTGTCTCTATTATATTATGACAGACCAGCTAGATCTACTGTCTCTATTATATTATGACAGACCAGCTAGATCTACTGTCTCTATTATATTATGACAGACCAGCTAGATCTACTGTCTCTATTATATTATGACAGACCAGCTAGATCTACTGTCTCTATTATATTATGACAGACCAGCTAGATCTACTGTCTCTATTATATTATGACAGACCAGCTAGATCTACTGTCTCTATTATATTATGACAGACCAGCTAGATCTACTGTCTCTATTATATTATGACAGACCAGCTAGATCTACTGTCTCTATTATATTATGACAGACCAGCTAGATCTACTGTCTCTATTATATTATGACAGACCAGCTAGATCTACTGTCTCTATTATATTATGACAGACCAGCTAGATCTACTGTCTCTATTATATTATGACAGACCAGCTAGATCTACTGTCTCTATTATATTATGACAGACCAGCTAGATCTACTGTCTCTATTATATTATGACAGACCAGCTAGATCTACTGTCTCTATTATATATGACAGACCAGCTAGATCTACTGTCTCTATTATATTATGACAGACCAGCTAGATCTACTGTCTCTATTATATTATGACAGACCAGCTAGATCTACTGTCTCTATTATATTATGACAGACCAGCTAGATCTACTGTCTCTATTATATTATGACAGACCAGCTAGATCTACTGTCTCTATTATATTATGACAGACCAGCTAGATCTACTGTCTCTATTATATTATGACAGACCAGCTAGATCTACTGTCTCTATTATATTATGACAGACCAGCTAGATCTACTGTCTCTATTATATTATGACAGACCAGCTAGATCTACTGTCTCTATTATATTATGACAGACCAGCTAGATCTACTGTCTCTATTATATTATGACAGACCAGCTAGATCTACTGTCTCTATTATATTATGACAGACCAGCTAGATCTACTGTCTCTATTATATTATGACAGACCAGCTAGATCTACTGTCTCTATTATATTATGACAGACCAGCTAGATCTACTGTCTCTATTATATTATGACAGACCAGCTAGATCTACTGTCTCTATTATATTATGACAGACCAGCTAGATCTACTGTCTCTATTATATTATGACAGACCAGCTAGATCTACTGTCTCTATTATATTATGACAGACCAGCTAGATCTACTGTCTCTATTATATTATGACAGACCAGCTAGATCTACTGTCTCTATTATATTATGACAGACCAGCTAGATCTACTGTCTCTATTATATTATGACAGACCAGCTAGATCTACTGTCTCTATTATATTATGACAGACCAGCTAGATCTACTGTCTCTATTATATTATGACAGACCAGCTAGATCTACTGTCTCTATTATATTATGACAGACCAGCTAGATCTACTGTCTCTATTATATTATGACAGACCAGCTAGATCTACTGTCTCTATTATATTATGACAGACCAGCTAGATCTACTGTCTCTATTATATTATGACAGACCAGCTAGATCTACTGTCTCTATTATATTATGACAGACCAGCTAGATCTACTGTCTCTATTATATTATGACAGACCAGCTAGATCTACTGTCTCTATTATATTATGACAGACCAGCTAGATCTACTGTCTCTATTATATTATGACAGACCAGCTAGATCTACTGTCTCTATTATATTATGACAGACCAGCTAGATCTACTGTCTCTATTATATATGACAGACCAGCTAGATCTACTGTCTCTATTATATTATGACAGACCAGCTAGATCTACTGTCTCTATTATATTATGACAGACCAGCTAGATCTACTGTCTCTATTATATTATGACAGACCAGCTAGATCTACTGTCTCTATTATATTATGACAGACCAGCTAGATCTACTGTCTCTATTATATATGACAGACCAGCTAGATCTACTGTCTCTATTATATTATGACAGACCAGCTAGATCTACTGTCTCTATTATATTATGACAGACCAGCTAGATCTACTGTCTCTATTATATTATGACAGACCAGCTAGATCTACTGTCTCTATTATATTATGACAGACCAGCTAGATCTACTGTCTCTATTATATTATGACAGACCAGCTAGATCTACTGTCTCTATTATATTATGACAGACCAGCTAGATCTACTGTCTCTATTATATTATGACAGACCAGCTAGATCTACTGTCTCTATTATATTATGACAGACCAGCTAGATCTACTGTCTCTATTATATTATGACAGACCAGCTAGATCTACTGTCTCTATTATATTATGACAGACCAGCTAGATCTATCTCTACTATATTATGACAGACCAGCTAGATCTACTGTCTCTATTATATTATGACAGACCAGCTAGATCTACTGTCTCTATTATATTATGACAGACCAGCTAGATCTACTGTCTCTATTATATTATGACAGACCAGCTAGATCTACTGTCTCTATTATATTATGACAGACCAGCTAGATCTACTGTCTCTATTATATTATGACAGACCAGCTAGATCTACTGTCTCTATTATATTATGACAGACCAGCTAGATCTACTGTCTCTATTATATTATGACAGACCAGCTAGATCTACTGTCTCTATTATATTATGACAGACCAGCTAGATCTACTGTCTCTATTATATTATGACAGACCAGCTAGATCTACTGTCTCTATTATATATGACAGACCAGCTAGATCTACTGTCTATTATATTATGACAGACCAGCTAGATCTACTGTCTCTATTATATTATGACAGACCAGCTAGATCTACTGTCTCTATTATATTATGACAGACCAGCTAGATCTACTGTCTCTATTATATTATGACAGACCAGCTAGATCTACTGTCTCTATTATATTATGACAGACCAGCTAGATCTACTGTCTCTATTATATTATGACAGACCAGCTAGATCTACTGTCTCTATTATATTATGACAGACCAGCTAGATCTACTGTCTCTATTATATTATGACAGACCAGCTAGATCTACTGTCTCTATTATATTATGACAGACCAGCTAGATCTACTGTCTCTATTATATTATGACAGACCAGCTAGATCTACTGTCTCTATTATATTATGACAGACCAGCTAGATCTACTGTCTCTATTATATTATGACAGACCAGCTAGATCTACTGTCTCTATTATATTATGACAGACCAGCTAGATCTACTGTCTCTATTATATTATGACAGACCAGCTAGATCTACTGTCTCTATTATATTATGACAGACCAGCTAGATCTACTGTCTCTATTATATTATGACAGACCAGCTAGATCTACTGTCTCTATTATATTATGACAGACCAGCTAGATCTACTGTCTCTATTATATTATGACAGACCAGCTAGATCTACTGTCTCTATTATATATGACAGACCAGCTAGATCTACTGTCTCTATTATATTATGACAGACCAGCTAGATCTACTGTCTCTATTATATTATGACAGACCAGCTAGATCTACTGTCTCTATTATATTATGACAGACCAGCTAGATCTACTGTCTCTATCTATTATATTATGACAGACCAGCTAGATCTACTGTCTCTATTATATATGACAGACCAGCTAGATCTACTGTCTCTATTATATTATGACAGACCAGCTAGATCTACTGTCTCTATTATATGACAGACCAGCTAGATCTACTGTCTCTATTATATTATGACACCAGCTAGATCTACTGTCTCTATTATATTATGACAGACCAGCTAGATCTACTGTCTCTATTATATTATGACAGACAGCTAGATCTACTGTCTCTATTATATATGACAGACCAGCTAGATCTACTGTCTCTATTATATTATGG
>NW_022262474.1:0-22953 GCF_002021735.2 Oncorhynchus kisutch
TATATAATAGAGACAGCAGATCTAGCTGGTCTGTAACATATAATAGAGAGGTAGATCTAGCTGGTCTGTCATGTTATAATAGAGACAGTAGATCTAGCTGATCTGTCATGTTATAATAGAGACAGTAGATCTAGCTGGTCTGTCATATTATAATAGAGACAGTAGATCTAGCTGGTCTGTCATATAATAAAAGCAACAGTAGATCTAGCTGGTCTGTCATAATATAACAGAGACAGTAGATCTAGCTGGTCTGTCATAATATAACAGAGACATTTTATCTAGCTTGTCTGTCATAATATAATAAAGACAGCAGATCTAGCTAGTCTGGCATAATATAAAAGAGACAGTAGATCTAGCTGGTCTGTCATGTTATAATAGAGACAGTAGATCTAGCTGATCTGTCATAATATAATAAAGACATATAGACAGTAGATCTAGCTGGTCTGTCAAAATATAAAAGAGACAGTAGATCTAGCTGGTCTGTCATAATATAATAGAGACTAGATCTAGCTGGTCTGTCATATTATAATAGAGACAGTAGATCTAGCTGGTCTTCTAATACAACAGGCAGTAGATCTAGCTGCCCTCAATCTCACACAAATCATCAAGGAACCCACCAGGTACAACCCTAACTCTGTAAACAAGGGCACCCTCATAGACGTCATCCTGACCAACTGGCCCTCCAAATACACCTCCGCTGTCTTCAACCAGGATCTCAGCGATCACTGCCTCATTGCCTGTATCCGCTACGGAGCCGCAGTCAAACGACCACCCCTCATCACTGTCAAACGCTCCCTAAAACACTTCTGTGAGCAGGCCTTTCTAATCGACCTGGCCCGGGTATCCTGGAAGGACATTGACCTCATCCCGTCAGTTGAGGATGCCTGGTCATTCTTTAAAAGTAACTTCCTCACCATTTTAGATAAGCATGCTCCGTTCAAAAAATGCAGAACTAAGAACAGATACAGCCCTTGGTTCACCCCAGACCTGACTGCCCTCGACCAGCACAAAAACATCCTGTGGCGGACTGCAATAGCATCGAATAGTCCCCGTGATATGCAACTGTTCAGGGAAGTCCGGAACCAATACACGCAGTCAGTCAGGAAAGCTAAGGCCAGCTTCTTCAGGCAGAAGTTTGCATCCTGTAGCTCCAACTCCAAAAAGTTCTGGGACACTGTGAAGTCCATGGAGAACAAGAGCACCTCCTCCCAGCTGCCCACTGCACTGAGGCTAGGTAACACGGTCACCACTGATAAATCCATGATTATCGAAAACTTCAATAAGCATTTCTCAACGGCTGGCCATGCCTTCCGCCTGGCTACTTCAACCTCGGCCAACAGCTCCGCCCCCCCCGCAGCTCCTCGCCCAAGCCTCTCCAGGTTCTCCTTTACCCAAATCCAGATAGCAGATGTTCTGAAAGAGCTGCAAAACCTGGACCCGTACAAATCAGCTGGGCTTGACAATCTGGACCCTCTATTTCTGAAACTATCTGCCACCATTGTCGCAACCCCTATTACCAGCCTGTTCAACCTCTCTTTCATCTCGTCTGAGATCCCCAAGGATTGGAAAGCTGCCGCAGTCATCCCCCTCTTCAAAGGGGGAGACACCCTGGACCCAAACTGTTACAGACCTATATCCATCCTGCCCTGCCTATCTAAGGTCTTCGAAAGCCAAGTCAACAAACAGGTCACTGACCATCTCGAATCCCACCGTACCTTCTCCGCTGTGCAATCTGGTTTCCGAGCCGGTCATGGGTGCACCTCAGCCACACTCAAGGTACTAAACGATATCATAACCGCCATCGATAAAAGACAGTACTGTGCAGCCGTCTTCATCGACCTTGCCAAGGCTTTCGACTCTGTCAATCACCATATTCTTATCGGCAGACTCAGTAGCCTCGGTTTTTCGGATGACTGCCTTGCCTGGTTCACCAATTACTTTGCAGACAGAGTTCAGTGTGTCAAATCGGAGGGCATGCTGTCCGGTCCTCTGGCAGTCTCTATGGGGGTGCCACAGGGTTCAATTCTCGGGCCGACTCTTTTCTCTGTGTATATCAATGATGTTGCTCTTGCTGCGGGCGATTCCCTGATCCACCTCTACGCAGACGACACCATTCTATATACTTCGGCCCGTCTTTGGACACTGTGCTATCTAACCTCCAAACAAGCTTCAATGCCATACAACACTCCTTCCGTGGCCTCCAACTGCTCTTAAACGCTAGTAAACCAAATGCATGCTTTTCAACCGGTCGCTGCCTGCACCTGCATGCCCGACTAGCATCACCACCCTGGATGGTTCCGACCTAGAATATGTGGACGTCTATAAGTACCTAGGTGTCTGGCTAGACTGCAAACTCTCCTTCCAGACTCATATCAAACATCTCCAATCGAAAATCAAATCAAGAGTCGGCTTTCTATTCCGCAACAAAGCCTCCTTCACTCAAGCCGCCAAGCTTACCCTAGTAAAACTGACTATCCTACCGATCCTCGACTTCGGCGATGTCATCTACAAAATGGCTTCCAACACTCCACTCAGCAAACTGGATGCAGTCTATCACAGTGCCATCCGTTTTGTCACTAAAGCACCTTATACCACCCACCACTGCGACTTGTATGCGCTAGTCGGCTGGCCCTCGCTACATATTCGTCGCCAGACCCACTGGCTCCAGGTCATCTACAAGTCTATGCTAGGTAAAGCTCCGCCTTATCTCAGCTCACTGGTCACGATGGCAACACCCATCCGTAGCACGCGCTCCAGCAGGTGTATCTCACTGATCATCCCTAAAGCCAACACCTCATTTGGCCGCCTTTCGTTCCAGTACTCTGCTGCCTGTGACTGGAACGAATTGCTTCAAACATCAGCTATCTGAGCAGCTAACCGATCGCTGCAGCTGTACATAGTCTATTGGTAAATAGCCCACCCTTTTCACCTACCTCATCCCCATACTGTTTTTATTTATTTACTTTTTTGCTCTTCTGCACACCAATATATCTACCTGTACATGACCATCTGATCTTTTATCACTCCAGTGTTAATCTGCAAAATTGTAATTATTTGCCTACCTCCTCATGCCTTTTGCACACATTGTATATAGACCCCCCCTTTGTTTTCTACTGTGTTATTGACTTGTTAATTGTTTACTCCATGTGTAACTCTTTGTTGTATGCTCACACTGCTATGCTTTATCTTGGCCAGGTCGCAGTTGCAAATGAGAACTTGTTCTCAACTAGCCTACCTGGTTAAATAAAGGTGAAATAAAATAAAAAATAAAAATAGCTGGTCTGTCATATTATAATAGAGACAGTAGATCTAGCTGGTCTGTCATAATATAATAGAGACAGTAGATCTAGCTGGTCTGTCATATAATAATAGAGACAGTAGATCTAGCTGGTCTGTCATAATATAATAGAGACAGTAGATCTAGCTGGTCTGTCATAATATAATAGAGACAGTAGATCTAGCTGGTCTGTCATAATATAATAGAGACAGTAGATCTAGCTGGTCTGTCATAATATAATAGAGACAGTAGATCTAGCTGGTCTGTCATAATATAATAGAGACAGTAGATCTAGCTGGTCTGTCATAATATAATAGAGACAGTAGATCTAGCTGGTCTGTCATAATATAATAGAGACAGTAGATCTAGCTGGTCTGTCATAATATAATAGAGACAGTAGATCTAGCTGGTCTGTCATATATAATAGAGACAGTAGATCTAGCTGGTCTGTCATAATATAATAGAGACAGTAGATCTAGCTGGTCTGTCATAATATAATAGAGACAGTAGATCTAGCTGGTCTGTCATAATATAATAGAGACAGTAGATCTAGCTGGTCTGTCATAATAAATAGAGACAGTAGATCTAGCTGGTCTGTCATAATATAATAGAGACAGTAGATCTAGCTGGTCTGTCATAATATAATAGAGACAGTAGATCTAGCTGGTCTGTCATAATATAATAGAGACAGTAGATCTAGCTGGTCTGTCATAATATAATAGAGACAGTAGATCTAGCTGGTCTGTCATAATATAATAGAGACAGTAGATCTAGCTGGTCTGTCATAATATAATAGAGACAGTAGATCTAGCTGGTCTGTCATAATATAATAGAGACAGTAGATCTAGCTGGTCTGTCATAATATAATAGAGACAGTAGATCTAGCTGGTCTGTCATAATATAATAGAGACAGTAGATCTAGCTGGTCTGTCATAATATAATAGAGACAGTAGATCTAGCTGGTCTGTCATAATATAATAGAGACAGTAGATCTAGCTGGTCTGTCATAATATAATAGAGACAGTAGATCTAGCTGGTCTGTCATAATATAATAGAGACAGTAGATCTAGCTGGTCTGTCATAATATAATAGAGACAGTAGATCTAGCTGGTCTGTCATAATATAATAGAGACAGTAGATCTAGCTGGTCTGTCATAATATAATAGAGACAGTAGATCTAGCTGGTCTGTCATAATATAATAGAGACAGTAGATCTAGCTGGTCTGTCATAATATAATAGAGACAGTAGATCTAGCTGGTCTGTCATAATATAATAGAGACAGTAGATCTAGCTGGTCTGTCATAATATAATAGAGACAGTAGATCTAGCTGGTCTGTCATAATATAATAGAGACAGTAGATCTAGCTGGTCTGTCATAATATAATAGAGACAGTAGATCTAGCTGGTCTGTCATAATATAATAGAGACAGTAGATCTAGCTGGTCTGTCATAATATAATAGAGACAGTAGATCTAGCTGGTCTGTCATAATATAATAGAGACAGTAGATCTAGCTGGTCTGTCATAATATAATAGAGACAGTAGATCTAGCTGGTCTGTCATAATATAATAGAGACAGTAGATCTAGCTGGTCTGTCATAATATAATAGAGACAGTAGATCTAGCTGGTCTGTCATAATATAATAGAGACAGTAGATCTAGCTGGTCTGTCATAATATAATAGAGACAGTAGATCTAGCTGGTCTGTCATAATATAATAGAGACAGTAGATCTAGCTGGTCTGTCATAATATAATAGAGACAGTAGATCTAGCTGGTCTGTCATAATATAATAGAGACAGTAGATCTAGCTGGTCTGTCATAATATAATAGAGACAGTAGATCTAGCTGGTCTGTCATAATATAATAGAGACAGTAGATCTAGCTGGTCTGTCATAATATAATAGAGACAGTAGATCTAGCTGGTCTGTCATAATATAATAGAGACAGTAGATCTAGCTGGTCTGTCATAATATAATAGAGACAGTAGATCTAGCTGGTCTGTCATAATATAATAGAGACAGTAGATCTAGCTGGTCTGTCATAATATAATAGAGACAGTAGATCTAGCTGGTCTGTCATAATATAATAGAGACAGTAGATCTAGCTGGTCTGTCATAATATAATAGAGACAGTAGATCTAGCTGGTCTGTCATAATATAATAGAGACAGTAGATCTAGCTGGTCTGTCATAATATAATAGAGACAGTAGATCTAGCTGGTCTGTCATAATATAATAGAGACAGTAGATCTAGCTGGTCTGTCATAATATAATAGAGACAGTAGATCTAGCTGGTCTGTCATAATATAATAGAGACAGTAGATCTAGCTGGTCTGTCATATATAATAGAGACAGTAGATCTAGCTGGTCTGTCATAATATAATAGAGACAGTAGATCTAGCTGGTCTGTCATAATATAATAGAGACAGTAGATCTAGCTGGTCTGTCATAATATAATAGAGACAGTAGATCTAGCTGGTCTGTCATAATATAATAGAGACAGTAGATCTAGCTGGTCTGTCATAATATAATAGAGACAGTAGATCTAGCTGGTCTGTCATAATATAATAGAGACAGTAGATCTAGCTGGTCTGTCATAATATAATAGAGACAGTAGATCTAGCTGGTCTGTCATAATATAATAGAGACAGTAGATCTAGCTGGTCTGTCATAATATAATAGAGACAGTAGATCTAGCTGGTCTGTCATAATATAATAGAGACAGTAGATCTAGCTGGTCTGTCATAATATAATAGAGACAGTAGATCTAGCTGGTCTGTCATAATATAATAGAGACAGTAGATCTAGCTGGTCTGTCATAATATAATAGAGACAGTAGATCTAGCTGGTCTGTCATAATATAATAGAGACAGTAGATCTAGCTGGTCTGTCATAATATAATAGAGACAGTAGATCTAGCTGGTCTGTCATAATATAATAGAGACAGTAGATCTAGCTGGTCTGTCATAATATAATAGAGACAGTAGATCTAGCTGGTCTGTCATAATATAATAGAGACAGTAGATCTAGCTGGTCTGTCATAATATAATAGAGACAGTAGATCTAGCTGGTCTGTCATAATATAATAGAGACAGTAGATCTAGCTGGTCTGTCATAATATAATAGAGACAGTAGATCTAGCTGGTCTGTCATAATATAATAGAGACAGTAGATCTAGCTGGTCTGTCATAATATAATAGAGACAGTAGATCTAGCTGGTCTGTCATAATATAATAGAGACAGTAGATCTAGCTGGTCTGTCATAATATAATAGAGACAGTAGATCTAGCTGGTCTGTCATAATATAATAGAGACAGTAGATCTAGCTGGTCTGTCATAATATAATAGAGACAGTAGATCTAGCTGGTCTGTCATAATATAATAGAGACAGTAGATCTAGCTGGTCTGTCATAATATAATAGAGACAGTAGATCTAGCTGGTCTGTCATAATATAATAGAGACAGTAGATCTAGCTGGTCTGTCATAATATAATAGAGACAGTAGATCTAGCTGGTCTGTCATAATATAATAGAGACAGTAGATCTAGCTGGTCTGTCATAATATAATAGAGACAGTAGATCTAGCTGGTCTGTCATAATATAATAGAGACAGTAGATCTAGCTGGTCTGTCATAATATAATAGAGACAGTAGATCTAGCTGGTCTGTCATAATATAATAGAGACAGTAGATCTAGCTGGTCTGTCATAATATAATAGAGACAGTAGATCTAGCTGGTCTGTCATAATATAATAGAGACAGTAGATCTAGCTGGTCTGTCATAATATAATAGAGACAGTAGATCTAGCTGGTCTGTCATAATATAATAGAGACAGTAGATCTAGCTGGTCTGTCATAATATAATAGAGACAGTAGATCTAGCTGGTCTGTCATAATATAATAGAGACAGTAGATCTAGCTGGTCTGTCATAATATAATAGAGACAGTAGATCTAGCTGGTCTGTCATAATATAAGACAGTAGATCTAGCTGGTCTGTCATAATATAATAGAGACAGTAGATCTAGCTGGTCTGTCATAATATAATAGAGACAGTAGATCTAGCTGGTCTGTCATAATATAATAGAGACAGTAGATCTAGCTGGTCTGTCATAATATAATAGAGACAGTAGATCTAGCTGGTCTGTCATAATATAATAGAGACAGTAGATCTAGCTGGTCTGTCATAATATAATAGAGACAGTAGATCTAGCTGGTCTGTCATAATATAATAGAGACAGTAGATCTAGCTGGTCTGTCATAATATAATAGAGACAGTAGATCTAGCTGGTCTGTCATAATATAATAGAGACAGTAGATCTAGCTGGTCTGTCATAATATAATAGAGACAGTAGATCTAGCTGGTCTGTCATAATATAATAGAGACAGTAGATCTAGCTGGTCTGTCATAATATAATAGAGACAGTAGATCTAGCTGGTCTGTCATAATATAATAGAGACAGTAGATCTAGCTGGTCTGTCATAATATAATAGAGACAGTAGATCTAGCTGGTCTGTCATAATATAATAGAGACAGTAGATCTAGCTGGTCTGTCATAATATAATAGAGACAGTAGATCTAGCTGGTCTGTCATAATATAATAGAGACAGTAGATCTAGCTGGTCTGTCATAATATAATAGAGACAGTAGATCTAGCTGGTCTGTCATAATATAATAGAGACAGTAGATCTAGCTGGTCTGTCATAATATAATAGAGACAGTAGATCTAGCTGGTCTGTCATAATATAATAGAGACAGTAGATCTAGCTGGTCTGTCATAATATAATAGAGACAGTAGATCTAGCTGGTCTGTCATAATATAATAGAGACAGTAGATCTAGCTGGTCTGTCATAATATAATAGAGACAGTAGATCTAGCTGGTCTGTCATAATATAATAGAGACAGTAGATCTAGCTGGTCTGTCATAATATAATAGAGACAGTAGATCTAGCTGGTCTGTCATAATATAATAGAGACAGTAGATCTAGCTGGTCTGTCATAATATAATAGAGACAGTAGATCTAGCTGGTCTGTCATAATATAATAGAGACAGTAGATCTAGCTGGTCTGTCATAATATAATAGAGACAGTAGATCTAGCTGGTCTGTCATAATATAATAGAGACAGTAGATCTAGCTGGTCTGTCATAATATAATAGAGACAGTAGATCTAGCTGGTCTGTCATAATATAATAGAGACAGTAGATCTAGCTGGTCTGTCATAATATAATAGAGACAGTAGATCTAGCTGGTCTGTCATAATATAATAGAGACAGTAGATCTAGCTGGTCTGTCATAATATAATAGAGACAGTAGATCTAGCTGGTCTGTCATAATATAATAGAGACAGTAGATCTAGCTGGTCTGTCATAATATAATAGAGACAGTAGATCTAGCTGGTCTGTCATAATATAATAGAGACAGTAGATCTAGCTGGTCTGTCATAATATAATAGAGACAGTAGATCTAGCTGGTCTGTCATAATATAATAGAGACAGTAGATCTAGCTGGTCTGTCATAATATAATAGAGACAGTAGATCTAGCTGGTCTGTCATAATATAATAGAGACAGTAGATCTAGCTGGTCTGTCATAATATAATAGAGACAGTAGATCTAGCTGGTCTGTCATAATATAATAGAGACAGTAGATCTAGCTGGTCTGTCATAATATAATAGAGACAGTAGATCTAGCTGGTCTGTCATAATATAATAGAGACAGTAGATCTAGCTGGTCTGTCATAATATAATAGAGACAGTAGATCTAGCTGGTCTGTCATAATATAATAGAGACAGTAGATCTAGCTGGTCTGTCATAATATAATAGAGACAGTAGATCTAGCTGGTCTGTCATAATATAATAGAGACAGTAGATCTAGCTGGTCTGTCATAATATAATAGAGACAGTAGATCTAGCTGGTCTGTCATAATATAATAGAGACAGTAGATCTAGCTGGTCTGTCATAATATAATAGAGACAGTAGATCTAGCTGGTCTGTCATAATATAATAGAGACAGTAGATCTAGCTGGTCTGTCATAATATAATAGAGACAGTAGATCTAGCTGGTCTGTCATAATATAATAGAGACAGTAGATCTAGCTGGTCTGTCATAATATAATAGAGACAGTAGATCTAGCTGGTCTGTCATAATATAATAGAGACAGTAGATCTAGCTGGTCTGTCATAATATAATAGAGACAGTAGATCTAGCTGGTCTGTCATAATATAATAGAGACAGTAGATCTAGCTGGTCTGTCATAATATAATAGAGACAGTAGATCTAGCTGGTCTGTCATAATATAATAGAGACAGTAGATCTAGCTGGTCTGTCATAATATAATAGAGACAGTAGATCTAGCTGGTCTGTCATAATATAATAGAGACAGTAGATCTAGCTGGTCTGTCATAATATAATAGAGACAGTAGATCTAGCTGGTCTGTCATAATATAATAGAGACAGTAGATCTAGCTGGTCTGTCATAATATAATAGAGACAGTAGATCTAGCTGGTCTGTCATAATATAAGACAGTAGATCTAGCTGGTCTGTCATAATATAATAGAGACAGTAGATCTACTGTCTCTATTATATTATGACAGACCAGCTAGATCTACTGTCTCTATTATATTATGACAGACCAGCTAGATCTACTGTCTCTATTATATTATGACAGACCAGCTAGATCTACTGTCTCTATTATATTATGACAGACCAGCTAGATCTACTGTCTCTATTATATTATGACAGACCAGCTAGATCTACTGTCTCTATTATATTATGACAGACCAGCTAGATCTACTGTCTCTATTATATTATGACAGACCAGCTAGATCTACTGTCTCTATTATATTATGACAGACCAGCTAGATCTACTGTCTCTATTATATTATGACAGACCAGCTAGATCTACTGTCTCTATTATATTATGACAGACCAGCTAGATCTACTGTCTCTATTATATTATGACAGACCAGCTAGATCTACTGTCTCTATTATATTATGACAGACCAGCTAGATCTACTGTCTCTATTATATTATGACAGACCAGCTAGATCTACTGTCTCTATTATATTATGACAGACCAGCTAGATCTACTGTCTCTATTATATTATGACAGACCAGCTAGATCTACTGTCTCTATTATATTATGACAGACCAGCTAGATCTACTGTCTCTATTATATTATGACAGACCAGCTAGATCTACTGTCTCTATTATATTATGACAGACCAGCTAGATCTACTGTCTCTATTATATTATGACAGACCAGCTAGATCTACTGTCTCTATTATATTATGACAGACCAGCTAGATCTACTGTCTCTATTATATTATGACAGACCAGCTAGATCTACTGTCTCTATTATATTATGACAGACCAGCTAGATCTACTGTCTCTATTATATTATGACAGACCAGCTAGATCTACTGTCTCTATTATATTATGACAGACCAGCTAGATCTACTGTCTCTATTATATTATGACAGACCAGCTAGATCTACTGTCTCTATTATATTATGACAGACCAGCTAGATCTACTGTCTCTATTATATTATGACAGACCAGCTAGATCTACTGTCTCTATTATATTATGACAGACCAGCTAGATCTACTGTCTCTATTATATTATGACAGACCAGCTAGATCTACTGTCTCTATTATATTATGACAGACCAGCTAGATCTACTGTCTCTATTATATTATGACAGACCAGCTAGATCTACTGTCTCTATTATATTATGACAGACCAGCTAGATCTACTGTCTCTATTATATTATGACAGACCAGCTAGATCTACTGTCTCTATTATATTATGACAGACCAGCTAGATCTACTGTCTCTATTATATTATGACAGACCAGCTAGATCTACTGTCTCTATTATATTATGACAGACCAGCTAGATCTACTGTCTCTATTATATTATGACAGACCAGCTAGATCTACTGTCTCTATTATATTATGACAGACCAGCTAGATCTACTGTCTCTATTATATTATGACAGACCAGCTAGATCTACTGTCTCTATTATATTATGACAGACCAGCTAGATCTACTGTCTCTATTATATTATGACAGACCAGCTAGATCTACTGTCTCTATTATATTATGACAGACCAGCTAGATCTACTGTCTCTATTATATTATGACAGACCAGCTAGATCTACTGTCTCTATTATATTATGACAGACCAGCTAGATCTACTGTCTCTATTATATTATGACAGACCAGCTAGATCTACTGTCTCTATTATATTATGACAGACCAGCTAGATCTACTGTCTCTATTATATTATGACAGACCAGCTAGATCTACTGTCTCTATTATATTATGACAGACCAGCTAGATCTACTGTCTCTATTATATTATGACAGACCAGCTAGATCTACTGTCTCTATTATATTATGACAGACCAGCTAGATCTACTGTCTCTATTATATTATGACAGACCAGCTAGATCTACTGTCTCTATTATATTATGACAGACCAGCTAGATCTACTGTCTCTATTATATTATGACAGACCAGCTAGATCTACTGTCTCTATTATATTATGACAGACCAGCTAGATCTACTGTCTCTATTATATTATGACAGACCAGCTAGATCTACTGTCTCTATTATATTATGACAGACCAGCTAGATCTACTGTCTCTATTATATTATGACAGACCAGCTAGATCTACTGTCTCTATTATATTATGACAGACCAGCTAGATCTACTGTCTCTATTATATTATGACAGACCAGCTAGATCTACTGTCTCTATTATATTATGACAGACCAGCTAGATCTACTGTCTCTATTATATTATGACAGACCAGCTAGATCTACTGTCTCTATTATATTATGACAGACCAGCTAGATCTACTGTCTCTATTATATTATGACAGACCAGCTAGATCTACTGTCTCTATTATATTATGACAGACCAGCTAGATCTACTGTCTCTATTATATTATGACAGACCAGCTAGATCTACTGTCTCTATTATATTATGACAGACCAGCTAGATCTACTGTCTCTATTATATTATGACAGACCAGCTAGATCTACTGTCTCTATTATATTATGACAGACCAGCTAGATCTACTGTCTCTATTATATTATGACAGACCAGCTAGATCTACTGTCTCTATTATATTATGACAGACCAGCTAGATCTACTGTCTCTATTATATTATGACAGACCAGCTAGATCTACTGTCTCTATTATATTATGACAGACCAGCTAGATCTACTGTCTCTATTATATTATGACAGACCAGCTAGATCTACTGTCTCTATTATATTATGACAGACCAGCTAGATCTACTGTCTCTATTATATTATGACAGACCAGCTAGATCTACTGTCTCTATTATATTATGACAGACCAGCTAGATCTACTGTCTCTATTATATTATGACAGACCAGCTAGATCTACTGTCTCTATTATATTATGACAGACCAGCTAGATCTACTGTCTCTATTATATTATGACAGACCAGCTAGATCTACTGTCTCTATTATATTATGACAGACCAGCTAGATCTACTGTCTCTATTATATTATGACAGACCAGCTAGATCTACTGTCTCTATTATATTATGACAGACCAGCTAGATCTACTGTCTCTATTATATTATGACAGACCAGCTAGATCTACTGTCTCTATTATATTATGACAGACCAGCTAGATCTACTGTCTCTATTATATTATGACAGACCAGCTAGATCTACTGTCTCTATTATATTATGACAGACCAGCTAGATCTACTGTCTCTATTATATTATGACAGACCAGCTAGATCTACTGTCTCTATTATATTATGACAGACCAGCTAGATCTACTGTCTCTATTATATTATGACAGACCAGCTAGATCTACTGTCTCTATTATATTATGACAGACCAGCTAGATCTACTGTCTCTATTATATTATGACAGACCAGCTAGATCTACTGTCTCTATTATATTATGACAGACCAGCTAGATCTACTGTCTCTATTATATTATGACAGACCAGCTAGATCTACTGTCTCTATTATATTATGACAGACCAGCTAGATCTACTGTCTCTATTATATTATGACAGACCAGCTAGATCTACTGTCTCTATTATATTATGACAGACCAGCTAGATCTACTGTCTCTATTATATTATGACAGACCAGCTAGATCTACTGTCTCTATTATATTATGACAGACCAGCTAGATCTACTGTCTCTATTATATTATGACAGACCAGCTAGATCTACTGTCTCTATTATATTATGACAGACCAGCTAGATCTACTGTCTCTATTATATTATGACAGACCAGCTAGATCTACTGTCTCTATTATATTATGACAGACCAGCTAGATCTACTGTCTCTATTATATTATGACAGACCAGCTAGATCTACTGTCTCTATTATATTATGACAGACCAGCTAGATCTACTGTCTCTATTATATTATGACAGACCAGCTAGATCTACTGTCTCTATTATATTATGACAGACCAGCTAGATCTACTGTCTCTATTATATTATGACAGACCAGCTAGATCTACTGTCTCTATTATATTATGACAGACCAGCTAGATCTACTGTCTCTATTATATTATGACAGACCAGCTAGATCTACTGTCTCTATTATATTATGACAGACCAGCTAGATCTACTGTCTCTATTATATTATGACAGACCAGCTAGATCTACTGTCTCTATTATATTATGACAGACCAGCTAGATCTACTGTCTCTATTATATTATGACAGACCAGCTAGATCTACTGTCTCTATTATATTATGACAGACCAGCTAGATCTACTGTCTCTATTATATTATGACAGACCAGCTAGATCTACTGTCTCTATTATATTATGACAGACCAGCTAGATCTACTGTCTCTATTATATTATGACAGACCAGCTAGATCTACTGTCTCTATTATATTATGACAGACCAGCTAGATCTACTGTCTCTATTATATTATGACAGACCAGCTAGATCTACTGTCTCTATTATATTATGACAGACCAGCTAGATCTACTGTCTCTATTATATTATGACAGACCAGCTAGATCTACTGTCTCTATTATATTATGACAGACCAGCTAGATCTACTGTCTCTATTATATTATGACAGACCAGCTAGATCTACTGTCTCTATTATATTATGACAGACCAGCTAGATCTACTGTCTCTATTATATTATGACAGACCAGCTAGATCTACTGTCTCTATTATATTATGACAGACCAGCTAGATCTACTGTCTCTATTATATTATGACAGACCAGCTAGATCTACTGTCTCTATTATATTATGACAGACCAGCTAGATCTACTGTCTCTATTATATTATGACAGACCAGCTAGATCTACTGTCTCTATTATATTATGACAGACCAGCTAGATCTACTGTCTCTATTATATTATGACAGACCAGCTAGATCTACTGTCTCTATTATATTATGACAGACCAGCTAGATCTACTGTCTCTATTATATTATGACAGACCAGCTAGATCTACTGTCTCTATTATATTATGACAGACCAGCTAGATCTACTGTCTCTATTATATTATGACAGACCAGCTAGATCTACTGTCTCTATTATATTATGACAGACCAGCTAGATCTACTGTCTCTATTATATTATGACAGACCAGCTAGATCTACTGTCTCTATTATATTATGACAGACCAGCTAGATCTACTGTCTCTATTATATTATGACAGACCAGCTAGATCTACTGTCTCTATTATATTATGACAGACCAGCTAGATCTACTGTCTCTATTATATTATGACAGACCAGCTAGATCTACTGTCTCTATTATATTATGACAGACCAGCTAGATCTACTGTCTCTATTATATTATGACAGACCAGCTAGATCTACTGTCTCTATTATATTATGACAGACCAGCTAGATCTACTGTCTCTATTATATTATGACAGACCAGCTAGATCTACTGTCTCTATTATATTATGACAGACCAGCTAGATCTACTGTCTCTATTATATTATGACAGACCAGCTAGATCTACTGTCTCTATTATATTATGACAGACCAGCTAGATCTACTGTCTCTATTATATTATGACAGACCAGCTAGATCTACTGTCTCTATTATATTATGACAGACCAGCTAGATCTACTGTCTCTATTATATTATGACAGACCAGCTAGATCTACTGTCTCTATTATATTATGACAGACCAGCTAGATCTACTGTCTCTATTATATTATGACAGACCAGCTAGATCTACTGTCTCTATTATATTATGACAGACCAGCTAGATCTACTGTCTCTATTATATTATGACAGACCAGCTAGATCTACTGTCTCTATTATATTATGACAGACCAGCTAGATCTACTGTCTCTATTATATTATGACAGACCAGCTAGATCTACTGTCTCTATTATATTATGACAGACCAGCTAGATCTACTGTCTCTATTATATTATGACAGACCAGCTAGATCTACTGTCTCTATTATATTATGACAGACCAGCTAGATCTACTGTCTCTATTATATTATGACAGACCAGCTAGATCTACTGTCTCTATTATATTATGACAGACCAGCTAGATCTACTGTCTCTATTATATTATGACAGACCAGCTAGATCTACTGTCTCTATTATATTATGACAGACCAGCTAGATCTACTGTCTCTATTATATTATGACAGACCAGCTAGATCTACTGTCTCTATTATATTATGACAGACCAGCTAGATCTACTGTCTCTATTATATTATGACAGACCAGCTAGATCTACTGTCTCTATTATATTATGACAGACCAGCTAGATCTACTGTCTCTATTATATTATGACAGACCAGCTAGATCTACTGTCTCTATTATATTATGACAGACCAGCTAGATCTACTGTCTCTATTATATTATGACAGACCAGCTAGATCTACTGTCTCTATTATATTATGACAGACCAGCTAGATCTACTGTCTCTATTATATTATGACAGACCAGCTAGATCTACTGTCTCTATTATATTATGACAGACCAGCTAGATCTACTGTCTCTATTATATTATGACAGACCAGCTAGATCTACTGTCTCTATTATATTATGACAGACCAGCTAGATCTACTGTCTCTATTATATTATGACAGACCAGCTAGATCTACTGTCTCTATTATATTATGACAGACCAGCTAGATCTACTGTCTCTATTATATTATGACAGACCAGCTAGATCTACTGTCTCTATTATATTATGACAGACCAGCTAGATCTACTGTCTCTTTATTATATGACAGACCAGCTAGATCTACTGTCTCTATTATATTATGACAGACCAGCTAGATCTACTGTCTCTATTATAATATGACAGACCAGCTATTTATTTTTTATTTTATTTCACCTTTATTTAACCAGGTAGGCTAGTTGAGAACAAGTTCTCATTTGCAACTGCGACCTGGCCAAGATAAAGCATAGCAGTGTGAGCATACAACAAAGAGTTACACATGGAGTAAACAATTAACAAGTCAATAACACAGTAGAAAACAAAGGGGGGGTCTATATACAATGTGTGCAAAAGGCATGAGGAGGTAGGCAAATAATTACAATTTTGCAGATTAACACTGGAGTGATAAAAGATCAGATGGTCATGTACAGGTAGAGATATTGGTGTGCAGAAGAGCAGAAAAGTAAATAAATAAAAACAGTATGGGGATGAGGTAGGTGAAAAGGGTGGGCTATTTACCAATAGACTATGTACAGCTGCAGCGATCGGTTAGCTGCTCAGATAGCTGATGTTTGAAGTTCGTTCCAACTTCAGTCACAGGCAGCAGAGTACTGGAACGAAAGGCGGCCAAATGAGGTGTTGGCTTTAGGGATGATCAGTGAGATACACCTGCTGGAGCGCGTGCTACGGATGGGTGTTGCCATCGTGACCAGTGAGCTGAGATAAGGCGGAGCTTTACCTAGCATAGACTTGTAGATGACCTGGAGCCAGTGGGTCTGGCGACGAATATGTAGCGAGGGCCAGCCGACTAGAGCATACAAGTCGCAGTGGTGGGTGGTATAAGGTGCTTTAGTGACAAAACGGATGGCACTGTGATAGACTGCATCCAGTTTGCTGAGTAGAGTGTTGGAAGCCATTTTGTAGATGACATCGCCGAAGTCGAGGATCGGTAGGATAGTCAGTTTTACTAGGGTAAGCTTGGCGGCTTGAGTGAAGGAGGCTTTGTTGCGGAATAGAAAGCCGACTCTTGATTTGATTTTCGATTGGAGATGTTTGATATGAGTCTGGAAGGAGAGTTTGCAGTCTAGCCAGACACCTAGGTACTTATAGACGTCCACATATTCTAGGTCGGAATCCAGGGTGGTGATGCTAGTCGGGCATGCAGGTGCAGGCAGCGACCGGTTGAAAAGCATGCATTTGGTTTTACTAGCGTTTAAGAGCAGTTGGAGGCCACGGAAGGAGTGTTGTATGGCATTGAAGCTTGTTTGGAGGTTAGATAGCACAGTGTCCAAAGACGGGCCGAAAGTATATAGAATGGTGTCGTCTGCGTAGAGGTGGATCAGGGAATCGCCCGCAGCAAGAGCAACATCATTGATATACACAGAGAAAAGAGTCGGCCCGAGAATTGAACCCTGTGGCACCCCCATAGAGACTGCCAGAGGACCGGACAGCATGCCCTCCGATTTGACACACTGAACTCTGTCTGCAAAGTAATTGGTGAACCAGGCAAGGCAGTCATCCGAAAAACCGAGGCTACTGAGTCTGCCGATAAGAATATGGTGATTGACAGAGTCGAAAGCCTTGGCAAGGTCGATGAAGACGGCTGCACAGTACTGTCTTTTATCGATGGCGGTTATGATATCGTTTAGTACCTTGAGTGTGGCTGAGGTGCACCCATGACCGGCTCGGAAACCAGATTGCACAGCGGAGATAGAGGTACGGTGGGATTCGAGATGGTCAGTGACCTGTTTGTTGACTTGGCTTTCGAAGACCTTAGATAGGCAGGGCAGGATGGATATAGGTCTGTAAACAGTTTGGGTCCAGGGTGTCTCCCCCTTTGAAGAGGGGGATGACTGCGGCAGCTTTCCAATCCTTGGGGATCTCAGACGAGATGAAAGAGAGGGTTGAACAGGGCTGGTAATAGGGGTTGCGACAATGGTGGCAGATAGTTTCAGAAATAGAGGGTCCCAGATTGTCAAGGCCCAGCTGATTTGTACGGGTCCAGGTTTTGCAGCTCTTTCAGAACATCTGCTATCCTGGATTGGGTAAAGGAGAACCTGGGAGAGGCTTGGGCGAGGAGCTGCGGGGGGGGCGGAGCTGTTGGGCCGAGGTTGAAGTACGCCAGGCGGAAGGCAATGGCCAGCCGTTGAGACATGCTTATTGAAGTTTTCGATAATCATGGATTTATCAGTGGTGACCGTGTTACCTAGCCTCAGTGCAGTGGGCAGCTGGGAGGAGGTGCTCTTGTTCTCCAGGACTTTCACAGTGTCCCAGAACTTTTGGAGTTGGAGCTACAGGATGCAAACTTCTGCCTGAAGAAGCTGGCCTTAGCTTTCCTGACTGACTGCGTGTATTGGTTCCGGACTTCCCTGAACAGTTGCATATCGCGGGGGACTATTCGATGCTATTGGCAGTCCGCCACAGGATGTTTTTGTGCTGGTCGAGGGCAGTCAGGTCTGGGGTGAACCAAGGGCTGTATCTGTTCTTAGTTCTGCATTTTTTGAACGGAGCATGCTTATCTAAATGGTGAGGAAGTTACTTTTAAAGAATGACCAGGCATCCTCAACTGACGGGATGAGGTCAATGTCCTTCCAGGATACCCGGGCCAGGTCGATTAGAAAGGCCTGCTCACAGAAGTGTTTTAGGGAGCGTTTTGACAGTGATGAGGGGTGGTCGTTTGACTGCGGCTCCGTAGCGGATACAGGCAATGAGGCAGTGATCGCTGAGATCCTGGTTGAAGACAGCGAGTGTTATTGGAGGGGCCAGTTGGTCAGGATGACGTCTATGAGGGTGCCCTTGTTTACAGAGTTAGGGTTGTACCTGGTGGGTTCCTTGATGATTTGTGTGAGATTGAGGGCAGCTAGATCTACTGTCTCTATTGTATTATGACAGACCAGCTAGATCTACTGTCTCTATTATAATATGACAGACCAGCTAGATCTAGTCTCTATTATATTATGACAGACCAGCTAGATCTACTGTCTCTTTTATATTTTGACAGACCAGCTAGATCTACTGTCTATATGTCTTTATTATATTATGACAGACCAGCAGGATCTACTGTCTCTATTATAAACATGACAGACCAGCTAGATCTACTGTCTCTTGTATATTAGTGCCCAGAACATAGCATAGATCTGTCTGTCCTTTATTATATTAATGACAAGACCAAGCTAGATAAAATGTCCTCTGTTCATAATTATGAACAGGACCAGCTAGATCTACTGTCCTCTGTTTATATTATGACAGACCAGCTAGATCTACTGTTGCTTTTATTATATGACAGACAAGCTAGATCTACTGTCTCTATTCATAATATGACAGACCAGCTAGATCTACTGTCTCTATTATAACATGACAGATCAGCTAGATCTACTGTCTCTATTATAACATGACAGACCAGCTAGATCTACTGTCTCTATTATATTATGCCAGACCAGCTAGATCTGCTGTCTCTATTATAGTATAGACCAGCTAGATCTACTGTCTCGATTATATGCTGACAGACAAGCTAGATCTACTGTCTCTATTATATTATGGCAGACAAGCTAGATAAAATGTCTCTGTTTATATTATGACAGACCAGCTAAGATCTATGTCTCTATTATATTATGACAGACCAGATAGATCTACTGTCGTCCGTTATACTAATGACAGACAGCAGCTAGATCTACTGTCTTTATGTATGTTATGACAAACAGGCTGGATAAAATGTCTCTGTTATATTATGACAGACCAGCTAGATCTACTGTCTCTGTTATATTATGACAGACCAGCTAGATCTACTGTCTCTATTACATTATGACAGACCATCTAGATCTACTGTCGCTTTTATTATATGACAGACCAGCTCGATCTACTGTCTCGATTATATGCTGACAGACCAGCTAGATCTACTGTCTCTATTATATATGATAGACCAGTTTGATCTCGTGTCTCTAATTATAATAGTACAGACCATCTAGATCTACATTTCTATTATAACATGACCGACAAGAATCTATATTACTGTCTCTATTATCCTTGACAGACCAGCTAGATCTACTGTCTCTATTATATTAGTGACAGACCAGCTAGATCTAGCTGTATCTATTTATATTATGACAGACCAGCTAGATCTACTGTCTCTGTTTATTATTATGACAGACCAGCTAGATCTACTGTCTCTATTAGATTATGACAGACAAGCTAGATCTACTGTCTCATTATTACTTATGGACAGACCAGCTAGATCTACTGTCTCTATTATTATATGACAGACAGGCTAGATATACTGTCTCTATTATAAATATGACAGACTAGCTAGATCTACTGTCTCCATTATTATAATTATGACAGTACCAAGCTAGATATCTAGTGTCTCTATTATAACATGTCAGACCCAGCTAGTATACTATTCTCTATTATATTATGACAGACTAGCTAGATTACTGTCTCTTATATATTATGACAGACAGCTAGATACTACTGTCTATGGTGTCTCTATTATAATATGACAGACCAGCTAGATCTGACCTGTCATATATCTATATTATGACCAGACCAGCTAGATCTACTGTCTCTATATATTATGACAGACCAGCTAGATCTACTGTCTCATTATATTATATGACAGACCAGCTAGATCTACTGTCTCTATTATATTATGACAGACCAGCTGATCTACTGTCTCTATTATATTTGACAGACCAGCTAGATCTACTGTCTCTTTTATATTTGACAGACCAGCTAGATCTACTGTCTTTATTTATTTATGAACGACCAGCTAGATCTACTGTCTCTGTTATATATGACAGACCAGCTAGATCTACTGTCTATGTTATATTATGACAGACCAGCTAGATCTACTGTCCTTTTATATATTACAGACCAGCTAGATCTACTGTCTCTATTTAATATGACAGACCAGCTAGATCTACTGTCTCTTATATATGACAGACCAGCTAGATCTACTGTCTCTATTATATATGATGACAGACCAGTAGATCTACTGTCTCTATTATAATAGACAGACCAGCTAGATCTACTGTCTCTATTATATTATGCCAGACCAGCTAGATCTGCTGTCTCTATTATAGACCAGCGAGATCTACTGTCATGCGATTATATGCTGACCAGACCAGTTAGATCTACTGTCTGCTATTATATTAATGCAGTACAAGCTAGATAAAATGTCTCTGTTATATTATGACAGACCAGCTAGATCTAACGTCTCTATTATATTTGACAGACCAGCTAAGAATCTACTGTCTCCAGTTATACTATGACAGAGCAGCCTAGATCCGTATATCTTTATATATTAATACAGACAAGATGGATAAAAATGTCTCTGTTATATTACAGACCAGCTAGACTACTGTCTCTGGTTATAATTATGACAGACCAGCTAGATCTACTGTCTAATATTACATTATGAGCAGACCATCTAGATTCTACTGTCGCTTTTTATTATACACACCCAGCTAGATCTACTGTCTCTATTATAATTGACAGACCATCTAGATCTACTGTCTCTATTATATTATGACAGACCAGCTAGATCTACTGTCTCTATTATAATATGACAGACCAGCTAGATCTACTGTCTCTATTATAATTTGACATACCAGCTATTCTACTGTCTCTATTATATTTGACAGACCAGCTAATCTACTGCTCTATTAATTCTGATGACAGACCAGCTAGATCTTCTGTCTTTATTTATTATGACAACCAGCTGATAAAATGTCTCTATTATATTATGACAGACCAGCTAGATCTACTGCTCTGTTATATTATGACAGACCACTAGAGCTACTGTCGCAGATATGACGACCAGCACAGATCTACAGTTCGCTATTTAACAGGACAGACACTAGATCCTACGGGGGTCTAGATTATTATTTTATGAACAGACCAGTAATCGACGGTCTCTACTATCGTATGACAGACCAGCTAGATCTACTGTCTCTATTATTATATGACAGACCAGCTAGATCTACTGTCTCTATTAATAATATGACAGACCAGCTAGATCTACTGTCTCTATTATAATATGACAGACCAGCTATATCTACTGTCTCTATTAAATGACAGACCAAGCTAGATCTACTGTCTCTATTATATTACTTGACCAGACCAGCTAATCTACTGTCCTCTATTCTATTATGACAGACCTAAGCTAGATCTACTGTCTCTATTACAATTTTGGGACAGACAGGCTTAGATCTAGCTGTCTCTATTATATTATGAGCAGACAGCTAGATCTAGCTGTCTCTGTTATATTGGATGACAGACCAGGGTAGATCTAGCTGTCTCTATTATATTATGACATACCAGCTAGATCTACTGTCTCTATTATATATGACAGACCAGCTAGATCTACTGTCTCATTATATTTGACAGACAAGCTAGATCTACTGTCTCTATTTATTATTACAGACCAGCTAGATCTACTGTCTCTATTATATTATGACAGACCAGCTAGATCTTCTGTCTCTATTATATTATGACAG